>NC_088424.1:33638493-33710993 GCF_034236695.1 Oncorhynchus nerka
CCAGAGCATTGACTGTAACAGTGTGCAGTGTTTACCCTGGCCCTTCTGTGCTGTGTGTATCTGTTGCTCATCTCTATGTGACTAAAGCCAGCCTAAGTCTCTTGCCCAGAGCCCCGTCTGACAGGATTTATGCTGATGAGCCCATAGGTCGGATAGCACATGTTGGGAACACAGACCTGTTATCATAATGTCCTGCTCTGGCATGAGCCCCCATAAACCCCTTGTCCGCTATCTCTTTCTATCTCTTTCTATATCTTTCTGCCTCTCTCCACTTCCTCTGTTTAATTATTTCAATGGTCAGGCTAAAATGGTTGTTAGTTATGCGTTCTACAATTTAGGAACATACCATCCCCTATATTACAATTAAATGCCTGGATGCTTCTGTTACCTGCTATGGCTCAGATGACTTTTTTCAACATGCTTAGAATTAGTTTATTCTTCTTCTGGTGTACAACCACATATGGGCCGCTGAAGTATGTGTCTGGGTCCACAAGGAAAAGATTTCACGCCTAGTTGTGTTAGCAGATGGTTTGATACAAAACTATTTTTGTAAGTTAAACTGTTTCGTGTTGTTCACATTCTCTGATATCATAAACTCAAAAAAATAAACGTCCCTTTTTCAGGACCCTGTCTTTCAAAGATAATTTGTAAAAATCCAAATAACTTCACAGATCTTCATTGTAAAGGGTTTAAACACAGTTTCCCGTGCTTGTTCAATGAACCATAAACAATTCATGAACATGCACCTGTGGAACGGTCGTTAAGACACTAACCACTTACACACAGTATGCAATTAAAGTCATGGTTATGAAAACTTAGAACACTAGAGGCCTTTCTACTGACTCTGAAAAACACCAAAAGAAAGATGCCCAGGGTCCCTGATCATCTGTGTGAATGTGCCTTAGGCATGCTGCAAGGAGGCATGAGGACTGCAGATGTGGCCAGGGCAATAAATTGCAATGTCCGTACCGTGAGATGCCTAAGACAGCGCTACAGGGAGACAGGACGGACAGATGATCGTCCTCGCAGTGGTAGACCACGTGTAACAACACCTGCACAGGATCAGTACATCCAGACTTCACACCTGCGGTACAGGTACAGGATGGCAACAACAACTTCCAGAGTTACACCAGGAACGCACAATCCCTCCATCAATGCTCAGACTGTCCGCAATAGGCTGAGAGAGGTTGGACTGAGGGCTTGTAGGCCTGTTGTAAGGCAGGTCCTCACCAGACATTACTGGCAACAACGTGGCCAATGGGCACAAACCCACCGTCGCTGGACCAGACAGGACTGGCAAAAAGTGCTCTTCACTAACGAGTCGCGGTTTTGTCTCACCAGGGGTGATGATCGGATTCGCGTTTATCGTTGAAGGAATGAGCATTACACTGAGGCCTGTACTCTGGAGCGGGATGGATTTGGAGGTGGAGGGTCCGTCATGGTCTGGGGCGGTGTGTCACAGCATCATCGGACTGAGCTTGTTGTCATTGCAGGCCATCTCAACGCTGTGCGTTACAGGGAAGACATCCTCCTCCCTCATGTGGTACCCTTCCAGCAGGCTCATCCTGACATGACCCTCCAGCATGACAATGCCACCAGCCATACTGCTCGTTCTGTGAGTGATTTCTTGTAAGACAGGAATGTCTGTGTTCTGCCATGGCCAGCAAAGAGCCAGGATCTCAATCCCAATGAGCACGTCTGGGACCTGTTGGATTGGAGGGTGAGGGCTAGGGCCATTTCACCCCCCTTGTTCAGGCAAACATTATTCCATTTCTGTTAGTCACATGTCTGTGGAACTTGTTCAATTTATGTTTCAGTTGTTTAATCTTATGTTCATACAAATATTTACACATGTTAAGTTTGCTGAAAATAAATACAGTTGACAGTGAGAGGACGTTTCCTTTTTTGCTGACTTTAGTAGTTATTTGAATATCTGCCATTTACTGCAGTTGACTGTGCAATAATGGTGACCTAGCCTTAATGTCTATTCTTCTCACTTCTTTCTCTCTCATGTGTTATCTCTCTCCCCCTCTCTACCTCTCTCCCTGTCTCTTTATCTTTCAGGAAAGTGAGGGAGACTCTTCCTGTCTTCAGGCAGTTCTTCAGCTCAGCCTTCAGTCTCACACACGTCAACCTGTCTTCTATGAAGCTTCCTCTGGACACCCTGAGGTGAGATAGGGACTCCGTTCTGGCCAATTGCCAAAATGACTCACTCAAGACCAGCTAACTTAGTTTATCATTTATTTACCTACCCTACATGAATTCCTCATCATGTTTGTTGGTAAATCTAAACTTCCTGAAGGTGTGTTTTTTCTTTACCAGACTCTTGCATTTTTCACTTTAAGCACTTGCTGGTCCTTGGCAAAGTAGGTTTAGTAGTCTCTAAGCTCCTTTTCTCCAAAATCCTTTAAGACGGCTGCAGAACCACTCAGTGTGTGAATAGAAAAGCCACGTGGTTTCATTTGAGGAAAATGTATGAAAAATTAGTCACAGCAATTAAGGGGAAAAAATGAAATGAGTTTGCTATGCATTAACGTTTTTCTCTCCCTTCTTCCATTTTTCAGAGCTCTCTTCCTGGGCCTGTCTTCCAATCCTCACATCACTGATTTACACTTGGACATCAGCGGCTGTGAGGTGAAGTGCCCGTCTGCTACAGTCTGAATGACCTTGCCTTCCTGTCTCTCCATTTGATTTAGTCTTCTCTCTGTCCCCTTTCCTCACTCAGCTGAGGTCGGCAGGTGCCGGGGTGCTCCAGGAGCTGTTTCCTAGAGTGGCCTGCATCGGAACTTTGGACA
Source organism: Oncorhynchus nerka (assembly GCF_034236695.1). NCBI lineage: Eukaryota > Metazoa > Chordata > Actinopteri > Salmoniformes > Salmonidae > Oncorhynchus > Oncorhynchus nerka. Next base: position 33,641,289 of record NC_088424.1, read on the forward strand.
TATCAGACAACGGTGAGAGAGTGACCCTTACTCATCCAACAGTCTTATGGGCATTTTCAGGGCTCACATATGGCAGTTAAAATGGATTATTCTGTGTTTCTGTCTTTGATCTCAGGGTTGGATGGTGACCTGCTGGGTGTCATCCCAGCCTTCTCCAGACACCCCTCCCTCAAACACCTGCTGCTGGGCAAGAACTTCAACATCAAGGGCAGGTAGGGACAGTAATCCATCGCCACAGGCACTCAGAAACACGCCCTGGGAAGATGGATGTTTTGTCTTACACTGCCAATTCTTTGTCTGCAGGGTACTACATGAAATTCTGCAGAAACTAGTTCAGCTAGTGCAAGATGAAGAGTGTGTGAGTTGTATAATGCATTTGAACACACACTGAGACACACAAACTCTCCTACGCACTCATACACGTACGATACAGGTATATTTATGTACTCACATGTTTAACCTTCTCACCCACACACTGCCATACCCTAGTATGATGATGAACTGACACCATTATTTACTGCTGTTGATGCTGATAACTCACAAAAAGAACATGGACGTACAGCACTCAGACAGACACACACTAGTGATGCGCCAGTCAGCTGTTTGTTTATCCGCCTGCCAATAACCCATCCGCAACCACCCGTATGTGATAAAGTGAGAAACTAAGGCCTGCATCCGACCTTAGCCCGCAAATATAACACATACGCTGTACAGTCAGAGATGGAGGAGTGATTTTCTTTTTTTTATAGGCCTTTTTAGATCAAATAAAATTGTATTGGTCGCATACACATATTTAGCAGATGTTATCGCAGGTGCAGTGAAATGCTTGTGTTTCTAGCTCCAGCAGTGCAGTAATACCTACTGTAAGAATACAAAACAATACACACAAATCCCCCAAATAAAAATAAAGGAATTAAGAAATATCAGGATGAGCAATGTCAGAGTCTCGAATTTAAATACACCGAAAAAAAAATATAAACGCAACATGCAACAATTTCAAATATTTAACTGAGTTACAGTTCATATAAGGAAATCAGTCAATTGAAATAAATTCATTATGCCCTAATCTATGGATGTCACATGACTGGCAATACAGATATGCTTCTGTTGGTCACAAATACCTTTAAAGAGGTAGGACCAACATGGGACCAACACTCATATTTTTGATCAGAAATACAGTGTAGACATTGTTAATGTTGTAAATTACTATTGTAGCTGGAAACGGCAGATTATTAATGAAATATCTACATAGGCGTAGAGGCCCATTATCAGCAACCATCACTCCTGTGTTCCAATGGCACGTTGTGTTAACTAATCCAAGTTTATCATTTTAAAAGGCTAATTGATCATTAGAAAACCCTTTTGCAATTATGTTAGCACAGCTGAAAAGTATTGTGCTGATTAAAGTGGCAGCATGCTGTGGGGATGTTTTTAAGCTGCAGGGATTGGAAGACTAGTCAGGATCGAGGGAAAGATGAAAGGTGCAAAGTGCAGAGAGATCCTTGATGAAAACCTGTTCCAGAGCGCTCAGGACATCAGACTGGGGCCAAGGTTCACCTTCCAACAGGGCAACGATCTTAAGCACACAGAACATGTTTCCTCCAGATGTGACGCTTGGCATTCAGGCCAAAGAGTTCAATCTTGGTTTCATCAGACCAGAGAATCTTGTTTTTCATGGTCTTAATCTTTATGGGCCTTTTGGCTGTTGTGCCTGTTACTGAGGAGTGGCTTCCATCTGGCCACTCTACCATAAAGGCCAGATTGGTGGAGTGCTGCAGAGATGGTTGTCCTTCTGGAAGGTTCTCTCATCTCCACGGAGGAACTCTGGAGCTCTGTCAGGGTGGCCATCAGGTTTTTGGTCACCTAACTGACCAAGGCCCTTCTCCCACAATTGCTCAGTTTGGCCAGACAGCCAGCTCTAGAAAGAGTCTTGGTGATTCCAAACTTCTTCCATTTAAGAATGATGGAGGCCACTGTGTTCTTGGGGACCTTCAATTTTGCATAAATGTTTTGGTACCCTTCCCCAGATCTGTGCCATCTCCTGTCTCGGAGCTCTACAGAGAATTCCTTTGACCTCATCGCTTGGTTTTTGCTCTGACATGCACTGTCAACTGTGGGATCTTATATAGACAGGTAGTGTGCCTTTCCCGAATCAATTGAATTTACCACAGCTGGACTCCAATCAAGTTGTATAAACATCTGCAGGATGATCAATGGAAACAGGATGCACCTGAGCTCAATAGGGTCTGAATTTGTATTTAAATACGTTTTTTTTTTTTTCTATTTGCAGAAATTTCTAAAAACCTGTTTTCGCTTTGTCATTATGGGGTATTGTGTGTAGATTGATGAGGAAATCAATTTAATCAATTTTAGAATAAGGCTGTAACGTAACAAAATGTGGAAAAAGTCAAGGGGTCTGAATACTTTCTGAATGCACTGTATTGCACAATAATTATATATTCATGGATTTTTTATGTATTGTTTTCTCTTTATTCAACCCGCCACCGCCCTTCATACACACTATTTCATGACCACCATACAGATATAACCATGGGGACTGCGGGTTTTGAGTCAACTCACTCACTCACACACACACACACACACACACATATTTCACAACTTCACTTTGAGAGCCTAGGCCCTTAACCCCTTTTGCCCCATCTCTCTCTTGCTCTCCCTCTCCTTTTCTCTATCCCTCTATCTATCCTTCTGTCCTCAGGCCCTGCAGTCCCTTTCTCTGGCTGACTCGCGCCTGCGCTCTCGGGGCACGGTGATGGTGAATGCTCTGGGAAGCAATGCTTGCCTACGCAAGGTGGATCTGAGTGGGAACAGCCTGGAGGATGCGGGGGCTAAGATGCTCAGCAAAGCCCTGCAAATCAACACTACACTCAGGTAAGAGAGAATGAGGGAGGGGATGGGAGAAGCGGATTTGGGGGCGGGGGGCTCATTATACAGCTGCTATGCTGTAGGTAATACAGTGACAATGTATTGAGGCGGTTTGTTATATGGCTGTGCAGTACACTCTGTAGTCAACACATTGCAACTTATTAGCACTTGTAAGGTTATTCATGTTTTGAAATTCTGAATTTGTCATTTGACAGGAGCTGTAGACGTAGTTATGAAGTCAATTATTGATCTATTTCTGTCTCCATTTATATCTTTCTTTTTCTTCCTCCCATCTGATCCTTCTAAGGAGTGTGACGTGGGATCGCAATAACACCACGGCTACAGGATTCCAGGATGTGGCTCGGGGCCTGGAACAGTGAGAGAGAGAGAGAGAGACACACACACACACTCTCACTCAAACAAACTTGAACACGAGAGACTCTCATTAAAGTCCATAGACAGATGTATCTTTGAGCTTGCTTTGCAGTCAAGTGTTTGTCATTGCACAGCATTTCATCAGCACTCTGACCTGTTTGTGCGGTAGGGCTGCCTGTGTGAGTTCTAGTGACAAGGATTCGCATAAAGAGGCTCATATATTAGAACGCTATCCGCTACTGCCTCAAGCCTTTCCATTCTGTACTAGTTAAAGGCAAGGTAGCTGTAATTATTCATATCAAAGTTATGGATTTTTAATGATTCTTCTTTTATCTCTTTCTCACTCTTTCTTTACAGTAACTTCACCCTGCAGTACATGCCTATCCCCCTCAGTGATGTCACACAGGCATACCGAAGCGCACCTGAGAAGATTGACCAAGCACTGACCAAGGTGGGTTACCTGGGGGTGTGATATCACACCATGACTTAATCACACCTTGACATCATGACTGTTTTCAACAACTTGTGTCTCATATCCATCTCTCATATGTACTTATTTCTCCTCTGTTCAGTTTACTTTGTAAAACCATCTCTCTTTCACTCTTCTTCCATCACATACCCTCCCTCCATCTGTCAGATCCAGCATGCTCTGCTGAGGAACAACCAGACCCAGAGGTTCTCTCAGAAACAGGCTCTGCGTCTACACCAGGGCCTGGTCACCAGCACTGCTGAACAGGTACGAATACTGTGTGCATTGTGATTTTTACCAGAAGACAGTCTTTAAATCCAAACTCCACAGACTGACGGCAGTGTGTATGCGTGTGTGTCAGGTGATGGAGCGGCTGTGTGTACGCGTACACCAGCAGGTGTGTGTTCTCCGAGGCTCAGAAGAAGGAAAGGAGCTGCAGGCTGCCAGACAGGTCCTGAAGGAGGCCAGAAACTCCCGTGCGGTAAGTGTGTGTTAGTGTATATTCTAAACCACTCTTTCTGTCTCTCTCAGCTATACTATGTGTGCGTGTTTATATATTTGAAGCTCCTCTCTCGCCCTCTCAGCTATACCCATCTCTGTGTGAGCTGGTTCATGTTCTCTCAGTGGATGGGCCTGTCAGACAGAAACTGGACTTTCTGGCAGGAGAGCTGACCAAGGCTGCTGATAAGGAACTACAGGTAGAATACTTAACACTCCTCTCCCCTGCATGGTTGGAGTTGGACTATGATGGATTCATTCAGAAATAGATACTGTAGATGGATAGATGTATTCCCGGAAAACAGGAAACCTGGTCAAGGTTGCTGATAAGGAAATACGGTACTGTGATTCTTATCAGAGACAGGACTTATTGAATGAGGGACTAACATATTGATTGCTATAATGACTGACTTCCGTTTATTCCCAGGTGATAGTAGACTCCATGGTGTCTCTGTGTCGGGAGTTGTGTCCCATGTCCTCCTCTGCAGCAGAGAGACTCAACCCTCCGCTCTCATCCATCTCAGAACGCGTCTCTATCCCTCGCTCCACCATCCGCACCGCCCTGATGGAGAGAGCAGCACAGGACATCAACAGAGCCCTGGAGTAAGTGTGGGAAGAAGAAATGCGAGAGGAGATGAAAAGGGTCTAGACTAAAGAGAAAGAAGGAATTTGAAGGAAGTATTTTCTCTCTCTCTCTCTCAGGGAGGTGAAGCTGTCTGTGGTCTCCTATCTGACCAACTCCATAGTGGACCAGATCCTTCAGGAGCTCTACACCACTCACAAAGCCCTGGTACTAACACACGCACACTATCTCTCTCTCTACCTGTGTCTCAGAGTCTTGATCTGTCTGGAAAATATGCAAGTGTATCTATAACAGTGACTTAGTGCAGTCTCAGTTTTGTCAACTCTTTTTCTCACACCAGTTCATGTGGTCTTAACAAGTAGATGGCTTTGTTGTCTCAGCTTCGTCAGGTGTCCCAGGTGAAGCGTTGGGATGATGGAGGAACAGGCAGACACACCATCAGAATCACAGACACACTGGACTTCCCTGATGAGGAAGGCCTGGGCATGAACATCGTACGTGTGTGGGTGGTTGTACGTGTATGATTGCATTTTTCCATTGCTCTATCACCTTACCTTTCCTTTCCTTTCTCTGTGTCTTACTAGGACACCATTGCCATCCAGAAGCGCAGCGCCAGAACCCGAAGGATTCGACCTGTGTCCACCAGACTGAGTAAGCTCACCCGATTAACTAAATCAATATTAGTCTTTTTTACAGGGCATTATATGTGCATTAACATAAGTTTGACGAGAATGGCGCTGGAGAGAACAGCAGCTGTTTTACTAGTTGCGCTATTTTGTACATATTGTTTCCTGTGACCGAACATAGCTTCTGGACATCAGAACAGTGATCACTAACCTCGATTTGGATGAGGATTTCTACTTCAATGAGTCGGCAGCAAAGGACATACAGGACCTGGCCCAAATCCCTGACACTCGAAAAGGAAGAGTCGGTGTTATAGAGGCCGGCGTGCAGGACACCTGACGAGACTATGTTGGTGAATGGATAAACCACCTCTACCCTCTGTTCTATTGGATAACGTGCTGGAGAATTAACTGGACGAGCTCCGCTCAAAACTATCCTATCAACATGATCTGAAGGACTGTAATATTCTATGTTTCCCCGAGACGTGTCTGAACAAGGATATATATCTAGCTGTTTTTTCAATACATCGGCAGGACAGAACGGCAACGTCGGGCAAACTCAAGGGTGGTGTGTCTCTAATCTATAATATTAAGGAAATCTTGAGGTTCTGCTCACCTAAGTTAGAATACCTCATGATAAGCTGTATACCATACTATTTATCAAGAGAGTTTTCATCTATATTTTTTGTAGTGGTATATTTACCACCACAGTCGATGCTGCCACTAAGACTGCACTGAATGAGCTGTGCAGGGCCATAAGCAAACAAGAAAATGCTCACTCAGAGGTGGCGCTCCTAGTGGTTGGGGATTTTAATGCAGGAAAACTGAAATCCGCTGCACCTCGTTTCTACCAGCAGAGGCGAAAACTCTAGATCACCTTTACTCCACACACAGAGATCAAATCAAATGTATTTATAAAGCCCTTCGTACATCAGCTGATATCTCAAAGTGCTGTACAGAAACCCAGCCTAAAACCCCAAACAGCAAGCAATGCAGGTGGCTAGGAAAAACTCCCTAGAAAGGCCAAAACCTAGGAAGAAACCTAGAGAAGGAACCAGGCTATGTGGGGTGGCCAGTCCTCTTCTGGCTGTGCCGGGTGGAGATTATAACAGAACATGGCCAAGATGTTCAAATCTTATATATAGCCTTGTTATTACCTCAACTACCTCGTATCCCTGCACATTGACTTGGTACTGGTACTCCTTGTATATAGCCTTGTTATTACCTCAACTACCTCGTATCCCAGCACATTGACTCTGTACTGATACTCCTTGTATATAGCCTTGTTATTACCTCAACTACCTCGTATCCCAGCACATTGACTCGGTACTGGTACTCCTTGTATATAGCCTTGTTATTACCTCAACCTTGTTATTACCTCAACTACCTCGTATCCCAGCACATTGACTCGGTACTGGTACTCCTTGTATATAGCCTTGTTATTACCTCAACTACCTTGTATCCCAGCACATTGACTCGGTACTGGTACTCCTTGTATATAGCCTTGTTATTACCTCAACTACCTCGTATCCCTGCACATTGACTCGGTACTGGTACTCCTTGTATATAGCCTTGTTATTATCAACTACCTCAACTACCTAGCCTTGTTATTATCCCTATCCCACATTGACTCGGTACTGTACTCCTTGTATATAGCCTTGTTATTACCTCAACTGTATATAGCACATTGACTCGGTACTGGTACTCCTTGTATATAGCCTTGTTATTACCTCAACTACCTCGTATCCCTGCACATTGATTGTACTTGTATATCTTGTTATTACCTCAACTACCTCGTATCCCTGCACATTGACTCGGTACTGGTACTCCTTGTATATAGCCTTGTTATTACCTCAACTACCTCGTATCCCAGCACATTGACTGGTACTGGTACTCCTTGTATATAGCCTTGTTATTACCTCAACTACCTCGTATCCCTGCACATTGACTTGGTACTGGTACTCCTTGTATATAGCCTTGTTATTACCTCAACTACCTCGTATCCCTGCACATTGACTCGGTACTGGTACTCCTTGTATATAGCCTTGTTATTACCTCAACTACCTCGTATCCCAGCACATTGACTACTGGGTACTGGTACTCCTTGTATATAGCCTTGTTATTACCTCAACTACCTCGTATCCACTGCACATTGACTTACCTCTTGTATATAGCCTTGTTATTACCTCAACTACCGTATCCCTGCACATTGACTCGGTACTGGTACTCCTTGTATATAGCCTTGTTATTACCTCCCTGCACAACTACTGGTACTCCTTGTATATAGCCTTGTTATTACCTCAATCCCATCCCTGCACATTGACTCGGTACTGGTACTGGTACATTCCTTGTATATAGCCTTGTTATTACCTCAACTACCTCGTATCCCTGCACATTGACTCTGGTACTGGTACTCACATTTGTATATAGCCTTGTTATTACCTCAACTACCTCGTATCCCTGCACATTGACTCGGTACTGGTACTCCTTGTATATAGCCTTGTTATTACCTCAACTACCTCGTATCCCTGCACATTGACTCGGTACTGGTACTCCTTGTATATAGCCTTGTTATTACCTCAACTACCTCGTATCCCTGCACATTGACTCTTGTATATAGGTACTGGGACTCCTTGTATATAGCCTTGTTATTACCTCAACTACCTCGTATCCCTGCACATTGACTCGGTACTGGTACTCCTTGTATATAGCCTTGTTATTACCTCAACTACCTCGTATCCCTGCACATTGACTCGGTACTGGTACTCCTTGTATATAGCCTTGTTATTACCTCAACTACCTCGTATCCCAGCACATTGACTCGGTACTGGTACTCCTTGTATATAGCCTTGTTATTACCTCAACTACCTCGTATCCCTGCACATTGACTCGGTACTGATACTCCTTGTATATAGCCTTGTTATTACCTCAACTACCCCGTATCCCTGCACATTGACTCGGTACTGGTACTCCTTGTATATAGCCTTGTTATTACCTCAACTACCTCGTATCCCAGCACATTGACTCGGTACTGGTACTCCTTGTATATAGCCTTGTTATTACCTCAACTACCTCGTATCCCTGCACATTGACTCGGTACTGGTACTCCTTGTATATAGCCTTGTTATTACCTCAACTACCTCGTATCCCAGCACATTGACTCGGTACTGGTACTCCTTGTATATAGCCTTGTTATTACCTCAACTACCTCGTATCCCAGCACATTGACTTGGTACTGGTACTCCTTGTATATAGCCTTGTTATTACCTCAACTACCTCGTATCCCTGCACATTGACTTGGTACTGGTACTCCTTGTATATAGCCTTGTTATTACCTCAACTACCTCGTATCCCTGCACATTGACTTGGTACTGGTACTCCTTGTATATAGCCTTGTTATTACCTCAACTACCTCGTATCCCTGCACATTGACTCGGTACTGGTACTCCTTGTATATAGCCTTGTTATTACCTCAACTACCTCGTATCCCAGCACATTGACTCGGTACTGGTACTCCTTGTATATAGTACTGGTACTCCTTGTATATAGCCTTGTTATTTCAACTACCTCGTATCCCAGCACATTGACTTGGTACTGGTACTCCTTGTATATAGCCTTGTTATTAGCCTTGTTATTACCTCAACTACCTCGTATCCCAGCACATTGACTTGGTACTGGTACTCCTTGTATATAGCCTTGTTATTACCTCAACTACCTCGTATCCCTGCACATTGACTCGGTACTGGTACTCCTTGTATATAGCCTTGTTATTACCTCAACTACCTCGTATCCCTGCACATTGACTCAGTACTGGTACTCCTTGTATATAGCCTTGTTATTACCTCAACTACCTCGTATCCCTGCACATTGACTCGGTACTGGTACTCCTTGTATATAGCCTTGTTATTACCTCAACTACCTCGTATCCCTGCACATTGACTCGGTACTGGTACTCCTTGTATATAGCCTTGTTATTACCTCAACTACCTCGTATCCCTGCACATTGACTCGGTACTGGTACTCCTTGTATAAAGCCTCGTTATTGTTGTTTTATTGTGTTACTATCTCCTTTTTATTTCGCACATTTCTTTTACTTTTTAACTTTGCATTGTTGGGAAAGGGCCCTTACGTAAGCATTTCACGGTAAAGTCTACACCTGTTGTATTCAGGGCGCATGTGTCACGACTTCCGCCGAAGTTGGTGCCTCTCCTTGTTCGGGCGGCGGTCGACGTCGCCGACTTTCTAGCCTCCACCGATCTACATTTATTTTTCCATTTGTTTTGTCTGTATTGTACACACCTGGTTTCCATTACGTTTTAATTATTTCCCTATTTAACCCTCTGGAGTCATCATGGTTTTGTGTGTGTTTATTGTTGTCAGTTGTATCGTTTATGTGATTCTGGATTTTGGTTCTCCTTGTTGGAAGAGTATTTTTTTAGTAAAGTTACTATTATTACTGATCTCTGTGTCCTGCGCCTGACTCCGCCCACATCACCTGGACTCTGACAGCATGAGACAAAAAGAAGTGATTTGATTTGACCCACCCCTCTTTCCCTCTCTCAGGTCTGGGAGATGATCCCACCTCCTCTCCTCCTCCCTCGGCCCTGTCTCACTCTGCCCCCCTGTCCCGCTCAGCATCATGGGAGTGTCTATCCTCATTGCCTACCCATGGTGCACCACTGCGACACGTGACGCACGCCAGGCCGCGGCCCCCTCGAAGGCACAGCCGAGGACAAGTCCCTCTGGACACAGTGAGTCACCTTTGGGCTCATAGCAACCTCTATGACTTTCTACCATATTGCTTCTACAATACTGTACCTGTCCAACCTTCTCATATCTGCACAAGTGCGTAGGGGGTATGGATGAGGGGTGGGTGCTGGAACTAACATCTGATTCAAACAGGGTTTACTTTATTTTCTATTTACCTCACAGTTAAAATCCACTTTCCTTTTATGCTCAAATTTGTCATCCTGTTTTTTTTTCATGCCAGAGGCATTCCAGAAATAAGTTTCTTTATGACTGTGAATCTGTCACATTGTTTATGACATTCTTCAATCCGCGAGGCAACGTTTGTCAATTAGTTTTTTTAGTCGTTGTTAGAAGCGTTTCTAAATCGGTTAAGCCAGGTTAGTGATCTAGTCATGTGGAATCATGTTGAGCTCTGAATAGAGCTCTCTATTGGCAGGTTCCTCGGCTGCATCCCAAATGGCACCTATTTTGTCTATATATTGCACTTCTTTTGACCAGAGCCTTATGGGACCTAGTCAAAAGTAGTGATCTATATAGGGAATAGTCCTACAGCCAGTCATTGTAAATTATAATTGGCTGTGTCAGCACTGCAGTAGTTTCAGTAAGACAGAAACATGTTGTTGGTGGCTGTAGTGTGTGTGTGTGTGTGTGTGTGTGTGTGTTTGGCTGTATTGGAAGCCTGTTATCTTTGTCCTCTCAGCACTGTTCAGAAAACGGAGGAGTCAACCTGCTGGAGGATGGACTGCCTGATTTCTACACCAAGAGAGTCCTGACTGACAGGTAGGATTTACACAATACACACACACACACACTAGTGCTCTCACTGACCCGGTACCCATATCTGTATCTCTCCCCACCAGTCAGCTGTCATCACTTCATCATGCTCAGTCCCTGAGGAGGAAGAAGAGACGCAGTGTGCTGTCAATCTTCTCTGGGTTCCGCAAGAATCGCAATTCCACCATCTCCAATCAGGAAACGGAGTACGGAGGGAGTCATGAAAAGTCATACACATGATTACATGTCCTTGTTATAAATGGTTAATTAATTGTTACCAACAACTATTTAATAAAAGGATCAACTCTCTCTCTCTCTCTCTGTCTCTGTCTCTCTGTCTATGTAGTGGCTCAGAGAATGTGTACTCTATGATTCAGCACCCTAAGGATCCTGGGAAGGTGGAGGCCATGATTGAGGTGGGGGCCAATGGGAGGATGATGCCTTCCCCCAGGCCCATCCAGGGTGTACCACTGCCTGGGATGAGGGGGGCCAGCCCCAGCCCCCACTGTCTCACACAGAGACAGGTAGGAACATACCACTGTAGATCTGTCCCTAGCTCAGGCAAGCTTCAATGCCATACAACTCTCCTTCCGTGGCCTCCAATTGCTCTTAAATACAAGTAAAACTAAAAGCATGCTCTTCAACCGATCGCTGCCTGCACCTGCCCGCCTGTCCAACATCACTACTCTGGACGGCTCTGACTTAGAATATGTGGACAACTACAAATACCTAGGTGTCTGGTTAGAGTGTAAACTCTCCTTCCAGACCCACATCAAACATCTCCAATCCAAAGTTAAATATAGAATTGGCTTCCTATTTTGCAACAAAGCATCCTTCACTCATGCTGCCAAACATACCCTTGTAAAACTGACCTTCCTACCAATCCTCGACTTCGGCGATGCCATTTACAAAATAGCCTCCAATACCCTACTCAACAAATTGGATGCAATCCGTTTTGTCACCAAAGCCCCATATACTACCCACCACTGCGACCTGTACGCTCTCGTTGGCTGGCCCTCGCTTCATACTCGTCGCCAAACCCACTGGCTCCATGTCATCTACAAGACCCTGCTAGGTAAAGTCCCCCCTTATCTTAGCTCGCTGGTCACCATAGCATCACCCACCTGTAGGACGCGCTCCAGCAGGTATATCTCTCTGGTCACCCCCAAAACCAATTATTTCTTTGGCCTTCCAGTTCTCTGCTGCCAATGACTGGAACGAACTACAAAAATCTCTGAAACTGGAAACACTTATCTCCCTCACTAGCTTTAAGCACCAACTGTCAGAGCAGCTCACAGATTACTGCACCTGTACATAGCCCACCTATAATTTAGCCCAAACAACTACCTCTTTCCCTACTGTATTTATTTTATTTATTTATTTTGCTCCTTTGCACCCCATTATTTTTATTTCTACTTTGCACATTCTTCCACTGCAAATCTACCATTCCAGTGCTTTACTTGCTATATTGTATTTACTTTGCCACCATGGCCTTTTTTTTGCCTTTACCTCCCTTCTCTCACCTCATTTGCTCACATCGTATATAGACTTGTTTATACTGTATTATTGACTGTATGTTTGTTTTACTCCATGTGTGGTTGTGTCGAACTGCTTTGCTTTATCTTGGCCAGGTCGCAATTGTAAATGAGAACTTGTTCTCAACTTGCCTACCTGGTTAAATAAAGGTGAAATTCAAAATGTAAAAAAAATGTTTAAAATGAATAGGGCCAAGAGTTTTACTTGACCTGACTAGTCATCTCCTGGTTTATTCCACTCATTATCATAGTACAGCATGTATGCTTTTACTTTCTATGTAATCTATTGCATACGACACAGTCTAAGCCTTACAATTGTCTCCCTCTCTTTCCCTCGCTCTCTCCTTCTCTCTCCCACCTTCCAGCCTTCAGACCTGGTCAGCATGGTGTACAGTTGTATCGGAGCAGAAGATGAGGACTCCGACAGTAGCTTTGAGACCAGACCAGTGGACAGAGACACTGACAGATCGACTACATCAGACATCCAGACAGAGACCCATGCCAATGGACATGCAATGTCCTCCGCTTCTCTGACAGACAGACAGCCTGACAGACAGCCTGACAGACAGACAGATCCAGTCGGTCAGGACCTGCCAATGCCCAGCACTCAGACAGACACACAGAAGGAGGTGGACAGAGGGACAAAGGGGACAGAGTCGTTGGACAGGCAGGAGGGAGCCCCCTGTGGACAGAAATCAGAACCCCCTTCTCAGAGCAGCAAGCCCAGTCTGGCCAGCATGAGACAGAGACACCTGCAGGGGAGTTCCGGTACTGCAACATAAATATCTAGATGCTTTTATGGCTCCGGGTGCTGCATGTGCCATGGATGTAGAGTTGTAACAAAATTACAATTTAACTTATGTTTCACACTTTCTTCCTTTTAAGATAAATCAACAGATGGTGTAGGATGGATAGATAGAGACGGGGTAGAAGAGGAGAAGAATGAAAAGAAAGACAGAGGAGCAGAAGGACAGCGTCCTCCCATTCCTGAAAAGGTGGGTGTGTGTCCCCTAATTGCTTGTATCGTTGTTTGTGTACAGTAGTCTGTATCTAACTACGTGTACATTCTCTTTCCACAGCCTGGTAAAGATAAGACTTCTCCAAAGACACCGTCTGCTGTCACTCCACCTGAGGAAACAGCCAATGAGAGAACCCCGCCTCCTGTTCCAACTGCCTCTACCAAGCCCACTTTTGATTTGTCTGGTCCTTCTGTCACTCAAGATGGAGGAACTAATGAGATGAAAAGCCTGCCTCCTGTGCCACCTGCGTCTACCAAGCCGGTGGTAGACGCAGGTCTACCACCTGCTGGTTGTCAAGGTACCACTGTGATGAAATACCATTGAAGATGGTTTTAAGAAATAATTATTAATTGTAATAATAATTGGTTTCATTAATGGCTATGAAAATGTTGTTGATGATGGCGATGGCTAAGGTTGACAGTTTGACAATTCAATCAGATGAGGGAGGAACAAATGGTTTTCCACTGAAGGCACATCGCAACAGGAAAGCAAACTCATGTGACGCAGGTATGTGTGTGTGTGTGTGTGTGTGTGTGTGTGTGTGTGTGTGTGTGTGTGTGTGTGAGCGGGTTCACTGCATGTGTGAATGTATGCTGTACATGCATGTTTGTCTACAGATGTTTGCAGGAATGTGCTTGTTTTATGATAGATTTTCAATTTGGGTTTCTGATTTGATGCATTTATATTCTTGTTATTTCAGTCATTGAATGCAGTCTCATTGTCTCTGTTATATACTTGGTCCATTGCTCTGCCATGGACATTCCAGTAGATCTCTTAGGATGTTTATCATGACTGCTACATTCCTGCAACATGCCCCTGTGTGACCCAGTCACCATCTGTGTGGCCCTGTGTGTGTGTGTCTCATATCATTTTCCTTCAGGCATGGAACCGGACAGTCCCAATGATCTGGAGAGGGGGTTCTCAGATCGCGAATCCCCTGTGAAAAAACCCAGACTCCCCCAGAACAGAAACAGATCTCTGGACACTGGGTGTATGTATCTGTGTCTCTGGACCACGCTCTGTGCCATACCGTATGTGTATGTCTGAATGGTCATTCTGTAGTTTGTTTGTGTGTGCGAGCCTGTTCAAAGCCTTCTTTTCATGGCTCAGTGGTGAAAGAGAATTGACATGTCATGACAGTCTAAGCCTAACCCAATGTGTCACATAGTCAGGAAACACTGGGCCATTAACATCTAGTTGACTGTGTCCCAGACACTGGGCCATTAACATCTAGTTGACTGTGTCCCAGACACTGGGCCATTAACATCTAGTTGACTGTGTCCCAGACACTGGGCCATTAACATCTAGTTGACTGTGTCCCAGACACTGGGCCATGATGGGCATTCAAATCTAGTTGAAAAATTCCAGACAGGATGAGTGTTTGGGGAGATTCTTAGCGGCAGGTAGTCTAGCGGTTAAGAGCGTTCGGCAAGTAACTGAAAGGTTGCTGGTTCAAATCCTCGAGCTGACTAGGAGAAAAATCTGTCTGTGCCCTTAAACGAGGCACTTAACCCTAATTTCTCCTGAAATCGCTCTGGATAAGAACGTCTGCTAAATGACTCAAATGTTGACATTTTGTCAATTAAGCCCTTTTTTCTCCTTAACCAGAGTCAGATTAAGAAAGTTAAATGTCATTTCTGGAGCCATTTCTAACTAGCATTAGCGCAATGATTGGAAGTCTACAGGAGCATCTAAGTAGAAAAAAAGGGCCTATTTGCCAAAATGTTGAATTATCCTTTTAATGGCAGATTAGATTAGACCAAACCAGGACCCTGACATTCAACTCTGTCTGTGTGCTGTCTAGGTCCTGAATGTCCCGAGCCCGGCACCGGCAATGGTGAGACGTCATGACAACAAACGTCAGGAGGCAAAGACAATGTTCAGGACAGCTGTCGGGAGATGTGAAGAGAGCGTGAGACGTGAAGAGAGTGCGAGACAGATAGATAGAAAAGGGAAGTTATGAACTTGGTCACCATAGACCCAACTGTGGTTATCCTCATATACAGTAGTAATTTCTCTCATATTGGCTAAACATGCATGATTTTTTCCCTTTCTCATACTCAGTTGCACTTGCTTTCATTCCTTTACAGAGGACACACACACACACAGGTGTCTGAGGGCCCTCTGGTATTCTCATGCTGGTATTTCTTGCACTTCTTGTTGTACAAAAATCTTTGATCATATTTCTCATTCTCCCTCGTCTTTCTTTCATTGACAATTTGTGACACTGCTACTGTAAGAATGAGTTGGTATTTATTCTAAACCAGTATTATGTCAATATTGAATATAAGTTTTTTTTAAACCGCACTAACCATTGTTATTACTAAGTCATTACATGGTAACAGGTAACTTCTTGTTTTTATTTACAATAAGGTTATAATGAATATGATTGGATGTTTTAAGGATGTTTTTCCTATGGTGTATGATAAGTGAAGATTGAGACGATGACGTGTATTGTTTATCATTATTACAGTAATCTATTAGTTGATCAATGGAACATAATTGCATTTTGTTTAAATCTGTTTTAAATACATTTTACAGGACTGAAATGAGTATATTTTCAAAAAATCCATATATGATTAAACAATCAATAAAACATGATTTTACCAAAGGAACCAAACTGATGATGCACTCTCTCTTGGGGACAAAAAACACCCCAACCTGACTTCTGCATCGGGAACTCTTATATATTTTTTGGGTGTGTGAGATCTGGCCCACTAGGAAAATTGCATCCATGGGTTTTGGAGCAGTGCTATGTAGTGCCAGCAGAGGAGGCCAAATACTTTGAGCTGAGAGATGAAACCATTACTTGGATGAAACAAGTTAGTCAGTTTAGACAAGTAGCCCAATTCTGATTATTATTGTTTTTTACACTAATTGGTCTTTTGACCAATCACATCAGATATTTTTCAGAGCTGATGTAATTGGTCAAAAGACCAATTAGTGAAAAAATAACAGAATTGGGCTGCCTGTGTTAAAGCAGCCGAACTGCCCTTCTACACTACAGCCATTGGGCATCCAGCATTGCAGCCAGACATAAGCCGTTGAGGGAATGCTTCCTTTGAAATCAATGAAAGCTGCTATGCTGCCCGTGTTGCACTCGCGTCCAAGCTCAAGAATCGCAGAGGTTCAATTTGACTGCTGATACTTATGTTCATTATATCTTGTGAATTGTAAATAATGAGAAATAAAGTTGATTTTGGTTGCAAATGGCCTCGATTCGACACCACTGGTTATTTGACTAGGATTTATGAAGTCAATAAGCTACTAGCTAGCAGAAACGGTATCTACATCGACTATGTTCACAATGTAAACAAAAGCAACATGTGTGATTAGAGGATCACTAGCAACAATTTGAGAGTACTTGTGAAAAACTGAACCAAAGCTATTGTACATACCCATAATCGATGAATATGGTACAGTACAGTACAGTAGGGGAAATAGAATAAAGATGTTCTTCCCCTCTGGTCCTCTACACTCTCCGTGTTGCAGGTAGAACGTCACATTGAAATGATGCGCAGGACGCTTATAGTGGAGCTGAAGTGTAATAGGCTGACAAAATAAATTAAGAAACCTAGTAAGCTGTTTTGTCCGTTGCGTTATGCTAATTAGTGTCAGTTGATGACAATTCTCCCGGATCCAGGAGGGGTAGTTCTAAGAAGTTAACACTGACATCATGTGACAGCAGGATGAGGTTACATGATGATACATAAGGGTTCAATATTATGTATATTTATAAGTGCATTTACAAGTGGTTAATAGCTGGAGGTAAATAGCGGCTCACCATTTGACACCAACCTTAAAATGCTAGCATCGCACCTCGACAACTTCCGGTGACATTACAGAGCGCCAAATTCAAATTAAATTACTATAAATATTTAACTTTCATGAAATCACAAGTGTAATACATCAAAATAAAGCTTAACTTGTTGTTAATCCAGCCGCCGTGTCAGATTTGAAAAAGGCTTTACGGGGAAAGCAAACCATGCGATTATCTGAGGACAGCGCTCAGCGCACAAAACATTACAAGCAGTTAGCAGCCAAGTAGATTAGTCACGAAAGTTTGAAATAGCAATAAAATGTATCATTTACCTTTGATGATCTTCGTATGGTTGCACTCACAAGACTCCCAATTACACAATAAATGTTTGTTTTGTTCGATAAAGTCCCTCTTTATATCCAAAAACCTCAATTTTGTTGGGGCATTTTGTTCAGTAATCCAATGGCTCAAATGCGGTCACAAGAGGCAGACGGAAATTACAAATATTATCCGTAAAGTTCGTAGAAACATGTCAAACGATGTTTATAATCAATCCTCAGGTTGTTTTTAGCCTAAATAATCAATAATATTTCAACCGGACAATAGCGTTGTCAATACAAAAGAAAAACAACGAAAGGCGCGCTCTCGGGATTGCGCACCAAACAGGTTGGGGACTTTCCACTGGCCGCTCATTCTCCCTCATTTTGCAGAATAAAGGCATGAAACAATGTCTAAAGTCTGTTCACAGCTAGTGGAAGCCATAGGGGACATCCCTTTATCCCTTTAAATTGTGGATAGGCTTTCAATGGAAAAACACCCATAGCACTTCCTGGATGGATTTTCCTCAGGTTTTCGAATGCCATTTCAGTTCTGTTAAACTCACAGACATTATTTTAACAGTTTTAGAAACTTTAAAGTGTTTTCTATCCAAATCTACCAATATGCATATCCTAGCTTCTGGGCCTGTGTAGCAGGCAGTTTACTATGGGCACGCTTTTCATCCAAAATTCTGAATGCTGCCCCCTATCCTAAAAAAGTTAACCAGAGATCTTCTTCAGGAATTTTTTTTTTTGTGTGGACTAAGTACAATGTTGTTGATACATCTTAATTTTTTCTCCTATCACAGCTATTCAAATCTGCAACTGTTTTAAAGTCAACATTGGCATCATGCTGAAATCCCGAGCGATTTCCTTTCTCTCCGGTAACAGAGTTCGTAAGGCCACGTAACTTTGTAGTGACTGGGTGTATTGATACACCTTCCAAAGTGTAATTAAAAACTTTACCATGCTCAAATATATATTTACATAGCGCAGGCTACATGTGAAAGGATAGCTCCCATCTGACTAAGTTTCATATGTTGGCAGGGGCTGATATTTGACCCCTGTTGCTTTGGCCTTGTAGAGAACAAAGCCACACACCATGGCAATGGCTGCTAGGAAACATCCAGCCATGAACACCATGTTCATGTTGGTCACTGAAAAGACAAGAAAACAAGTCAACACTTTTTTCACCAAAACACACCAAAATACCCTCCCATCCAGAGATGTATCTTGAGGACTTGACTGCAGAGGTCCTTTAAAAATCATGGATAAGAACTGCTGTAACTTCAACTCAAAGTACAACATTGGATTTTTTTGCTTGTCCTGAGCTAATTACCCTCAAGGTAAGTGTTACCTGAGCTCTCAGAAGTCTTTATCAGGCGCAAAGGACCCTGGGAAATGTGATGCCTGGCCGTTTGCATGGAGGCATCTCTCTTACGGTGGTGGTGATCAGCAGACTGGGGTGAGGTGGAGTTGATGCAGCCCTGGGCGCACCGGGTGTTGGGGTTCCCAGCCTCACACAGAATCACTGAACAGCTGATGTACACCTACAGCCAGAGAGATCAAAGGTCACTTAACTGAGATGATATCATACTGGGTAGCCTAGTGGTTAAAAACATTGGCACAGTAACCGAAAGATCGCTGGTTCAAATACCTAAACAAACTAGGTAAAAATATCTGTCGATGTGCCCTTGAGCAAGGTGCCTAACCCTAATTGCTCCTGTAAGTTTAAAGTTTTAGTAGTCGTATGTACGGAATACGCATGGTATATTGTACATTGTCCAACAAAATGCTTACTTTCAGCTCTGGATAAGAGTGCTACATGAATAAAATGTCAAATGTAAATATGACCCTTGAATAATCCAGCAACCTGTTCCTATTTACCTGGTCGTGCAGTCCGATGAATTTGAAAGCTTCCATTTTGAACCGGAAATGTCTCTTGTGACGGGATGAGAAGATTTGAACAGCATTAATGGTCATGTTTCTTTCATTCAGAAAAATCTGTTAATGGCGTATCTCGTATTCAATAAAACGTTAACATTACAGTGACTAGTACCATTATGACGATGATGGATGGATGCCTTTGTGTTCTGAGTCTCACCCGTTTTCTATGATGGGGTAGGTGGGGTGGTAGTTGGCGTTGTCGTATGGCGCCGCTCTGCAAGACTCCACGAAGATCTCTGTGTTGTTCACGGTGGTTGTGCCTCGACGTCCATGTAGATCATCTGCTTCACCACCACGTCTAATGGGTATTCACGGGGATCCACCACACTGGTGAACTCACTCGTCTAGTAGAAGTCAAACTGGTAGGTGAACGTACCGAAGCCTTTTTCCACGACTGTGATGCTCTCCCTGTGTGCGCTGAAGCCCAGGCTCACATTGCCACGTTTGGCATACTGGCAGTAGAACTGGATCTCCACCTGGTGGTGCCTGGTGATGATGTCATTGGGGTTGTCGAAGGTGGTGATTTTGTTCTTGAAGGGAGGTTGTCATCATCCTCCTGAATTCAGAGAAATGGAGAGGGAAATCATCTAGATAGCTACATTTGTGGGCACTGCCAGCATTGAACTCTTGAAAACACCCAAGGTGTACAGTACCAGTCAAAAGTTTGGACACACCTATTCATTCAAGGGTGTTTCTTTATTTTAAGTATTTTCTACATTGTAGAATAATAGTGAAGACATCAAAACTATGAAATAACACATATAGAATCAGTTAGTAATTCTTCAAAGTAGCCACCCTTTGCCTTGACAGCTTTGCACACTATTGGAATTCTCTCAACCAGCTTCACCTGGAATGCTTTTCCAACAGTCTTGAAGGAGTTCCCACATACGGGGAGCACTTGTTGGCTGATTTTCCTTCACTGTGTGGTCCTATTCATCCCAAACCATCTCAATTGGGTTGAAGTCGGGGGATTGTGGAGGCCAGGTCATCTGTTGCAGCATTCCATCACTCTCCTTCTTGGTCAAATAGCCCTTACACAGCCTGGTTGTGTCATTGTCCTGTTGAAAAACAAATGATAGTCCCACTAAGCCCAAACCAGATAGGATGGTGTATCGCTGCAGAATGCTGTGCTAGCCATGCTGGTTAAGTGTGCCTTGAATTCTAAATAAATCAAACACAGTGTCACCAGCAAAGCACCCCCACACAATCACGCCTCCTCCTCCATGCTTCGCAATGGGAACCACACATGTAGAGATCATCCGTTCACCTACTCTGCATCTCACAAAGACACAGCGGTTGGAACCAAAAACCTCAAATTTGGACTAATCAGACTAAAGGACATATTTCCACAGGTCTAATGTTCATTGCTTGTGTTTCTTGGCCCAAGCAAGTCTCTTCTTCTTATTGGTATCCTTCAGTAGTGGTTTCTTTGCAGCAATTCAACCATGAAGGCCTGATTCACACATTCTCCTTTGAACAGTTGATGTTGAGATGTCTCTGTTGCTTGAACTCTGTGAAGCATTTTTATTTGCAGTTATATCTAATGAACATCCTCTATAGCAGGTAACTCTGGGTCTAACTTTCCTGTGGCGGTCCTCATGAGAGCCAGTTTCATCATAGCGCTTGATGGTTTTTGAGACTGCACTTGAAGTCTTGAAATTTTCCGGATGATCAGATTCATGTCTTAAGGTAATGATGGATTGTTGTTTCTCTTTGCTTATTTGAGCTGTTCTTGCCATAATATGGACTTGGTCTTTTACCAAATAGGGATATCTTCTGTATACCACCCCTACCTGATTGGCTCAAACGTATTAAGGAAATCAATTCCACAAATTCACTTTTAACAAAGCACACCTCTTAATTGAAATGCATTCCAGGTGACTACCTTATGAAGCTGGTTGAGAGAATGCCAATAGTGTGCAAAGCTGTCATCAAGGCAAAGGGTGGCTACTTTGAAGAATCCCAAATAATTGTTGATTTGTTTAACAATTTTTTTGGTTAATATATGATTCCATATGTGTTATTGGTTTTGATGAGTTCACTACTATTCTACAATGTAGAAAATAATGAAAAACCTGAATAAGTGTGTCCAAACTTTTGACTGGT
Source organism: Oncorhynchus nerka (assembly GCF_034236695.1). Taxonomy (NCBI): domain Eukaryota; kingdom Metazoa; phylum Chordata; class Actinopteri; order Salmoniformes; family Salmonidae; genus Oncorhynchus; species Oncorhynchus nerka. The sequence goes on from NC_088424.1 coordinate 33,662,930, forward strand.
ACTGTAGATAATTTCTATTTTTCTGTGCAACTCTTCGGGTTATGAGCAAGCATGCTGGTGTATCCTTTGATGTTTCTCACTGGGCAGCATAAGCCATCCCTCACCAAAACCCTACATCTTGACCCTTTCTCTGAGGCAACCCTTTCTAAATCATTAGGCTGAATGATTTAGAAAGGGTTGCCTCAGAGAAAGGGTCGAGATGTAGGGTTTTGGTGAAAGGGAGGGCTTATGCTGCCCAGTGAAAAACATCAAAGGATTCAGCCTAATTCATCCCTTGGGGTGAATATGCACTCGGACCAGGTTCAGTATGAATAACATAGACAATCACGCAGGAGTGAATGGGTCTCACACCCAAATAGATTTCCACATATCATCACACTATAATATTTGACATTTCAGAGGTCTTACCTCTATCTGAGTCCCACGGGCATTGAGGGGGATGACTCCGATGATGTGGGTGCTGTTGGAGAGGCGTTGCAGGTCGCAGGCAGAGTTACTGGGATCACTGAGGCGGAGATGGCCCTCATGTACTCCAGGGATAGAGGACTTCTCCACTTCCACTTTCATGGTGGTCTATTGGCAAACCACTGTGGCTTTGACTGTCACAGGAGAATGTGGACATATCTTGTTATTGTACAACGTATCAGTCTTATTGAAAACAATGTGATCAAAAACCAATGGTGGAAAAAGTACCCAATTGTCATACTTGAGTAGATGTTAAGATACCTTAATAGAAAATGTCTCAAGTAAAAGTGAAAGTCACCCAGTAAACACCACTTGAGTAAAAGTCTAAATGTATTTGCTTTTACATATACTTAATTATCAAAAGTCAAATTATTAATCATTTCAAATTCCTAATATTAAGCAAACCAGATGACACAATTTTCTTGTTTTTTTATTTACGGATAGCCAGGGGCACAATCCAATACTCATTTACAAACAAAGTGTTTGTGGTTAGTGAGCCAGCCAGATTAGAGGCAGTTGGGATGACCAGGGATGTTCTCTTAATAAGTGCATGAATTTGACCATTTCCCTGCTAAGCTTTCAACATGTAACGAGTACTTTTGGGTGTCATTCATATCATTCATGATCATAGAAGAATCTATAACCACCGTTTGTACGTCCTACAGTAAGCTGAGAGCCCCCTCTCTTCGGCAGGGACAAGTGGACAAAGCATCCAAAGCAGTGTTTTCCCTCAATTGCATTTTGAAATGTCACAGTATATGATCGGAATGCATTTCTCTCGACCGCATGGGTGGAGATCAAAGTGGCTCGCCCATAAATTCTGACATTTGGTAGACAATCTGTTGGTCAACTTGTCTACAATTAGATACATGCAGCTTCTCTTCTGACATTTCTTGATGCTTGTCTAGAATAATAAATAATGCTCACTATGCTCACCAGAATGATGTCATAAATCAACAGAATGCTCAATGCATCATCAACAATCTAGTTGACATCAGTAAAGTTATCATTCATTTCTGCTTCTCTTACAGAACGATGACGTTTTCCAAATGACATTTGCCCGGATTTAGACCCAGTAGTGCTGACACATAACATTGGCTATACAGTACAGAATTTCTCAACCATTTCTGTACCAGTAACCGGTGAGGCTCCTCTTTTTTTTAACTAGCTCATGTTTAAAACATATACAATATGTAAAAGCACAACTGGAGATACAACTCACAACTATAACTGTGCCTTTGCTTTAGTCATTTTGTTTGCCTCCCTGTTGTGCTGTCTATCTGTTGTGCTTCTTCTTGTTCTCTGTCTGTCTGCCTGTCTGCTTAAGTCTTATATGTTATAAAAGCCAAGCTAACAATTTAGTTTATATTGCTAATTAGTGCCTGTCATATGTGTTCCACTGAATTAACACCTACCCTAAGGGTCTGTTGTCTGTAGCTTGTGAGGTGTGGAAACACTTTGTTGCTTTTATGAATTATGTCTTGCTGCTTTTTGTTCTATGTTGCTCTGTCTGTATGCTATGTCTTGCTTGTCCTATGTTGCTATGTCTTGCTTGTTCTATGGTGCTATTGTCTATATTGTAATTGTTTTTAATAACCTGCCCAGGGACTGCGGTTGAAAATTAGCCGGCTGGCTAAAACCGGCACTTTTACTGAAACGTTGATTAATGTGCACTGTCCATGTAAAAAAAAAAAAAATTAAATAAAAAAAAATACTATTACAGGGCTCCAGTCTAACCCTCAATTGCATTTTGAAATGTTACAGTATATGATCGGAATGCATTTCTCTTGACCGCATGGGTGGAGAAGAAAGTGGCTCGCCCTTCACAGCAGCATGCCCCTGCGATGACACAGGGGCAGGGCAGACACAGTCATAATGCACAGGATAATGCACTTTATTGTTATAAAAAATCATGGTTTTAGCCACCCCCAAAAATATGACGTTTTGAGTGAGGTGGAAATTATTTTTACATCCATGATCTTCAACCTGGACTCAGGTGTATGCCGGGCGAAATCGCACATCATTAGCTAATTGTTGTGGATGTATCCCCCCCCAAAATCACTTAAAAACAGCTTAAACAAATGCAAATGGACACTACTTTGCTGTTATTCTGGCTACACTGTTTAACGCGACTGTGTTAGCTAACGTTGGCTAGCTAGCAAGCAAGGGATAAGAATGTTGCCAGCCATCATGGCAACAGAACATTTAAAACAAACGACTGGGTCGCGTCCATAGATTTAGAACAAAAAGACTGAACGACTGGGTCGTGTCTCTGGCAACAGAACCGATAGAACGAACGACCAGCCGGCTTGGGTAGCAACCCTAGATTTGTGCCAGGACTATCTCTTGGAAGGTTGAAATAGTATGAACATAGTATGAATACACATAAATAAAATAAAAATGAATGAAAATATGTCAATCATTATTTGAATATGTTTGGTGAACTGTTGTATACAAGTGATAATGCACGAGAAGCCGGTGTTTGGAGGATATATTGGCACAGTTTTCAAGCCCTCGACTTCCTGGCTTCTCGGGCATTATCACTTAATTACAATTTGTATGATATTTTACGAATTGCAATTTGTACAATATCTTAAGAATTTGCTAAACGTATGATATGGTATGAATTAAAAAATGTTGTGGCTAATGTTAGCTATGTGGCTAACACTAATGTTAGCAAGGTGGCTATCATTAGCTATGCTAAGGATTATGGGTGAAAGTTAGGGTTAAGGCTAGGATTTAGGTTAAAGGGGAAGGGTTAGCTAACATGCTAAGTAGTTGCAAAGATGCTAATTATCCAAAATGCCTGTGATGAGATTCGAACAAGCAACCTTTGAGGTGCAAGACGTTTGTGCTATACTACTACCCATCCACCCCAACCAACTACCCTACTATCATTTTTGCCTTAAGTAACCTTCTGTCTTGTGTAACCATACCAAATATAACATATTAAACAAATTTGAGTGTCCCAGATTTACTTTTACTATGTTATGTCTAGTCTATGAGACCAGGCTATGATCTTGGCTGTCTAACTGATGACAGAGTCAGAGCAGGTCTCTTTGCTGATGCTGTTAATAACTTGCAGAAAACCAGGCCGGCCATTACCCACTGATCAGCCAATGGCTCATTATAGATTAGTATAACAGAGAAATTGTGAGGGAAAAAATCTTGGCTGCCGGCCATGCCAAGTTTCACATTGTTGCATTTTTATATAAAATGTATTTTTTGTGTGTGTTCATTTCAACCAACCCACCCAACATTAAAATGCTTGTGTTTTTCCGGTATGGTGTATCCCCACTATTTATTTTGCCGGTCCTGGAACTTTCCGGCTTACATATGGATTTAAGATTAGCATAAACAACAGCACATTGTATTGTTACACTTCCACATCTAATAATAATGTTTCTCAGTCAGGTGCATTGGGAGAATTAATTTGATTTAAAAAAAGAGATTAATATCCCAAGGAAAATACCGGAAAGTAGCAGAAAGTAGCAGAAAGTACTGAAGTACCAGAGCAGTTCTGGTGATGATGCAGCATCATGAAACATGATTAGATGCCATGAGACCCACCCGTCTTCTCCCTCAGCAATGAAACAAATGGGGAAATGCTCCCCCAGATCTTCCTGAATGGGTGTCCACCGAATGACAAACTCCCCTTGGGTGGTCATGTGATTGGTGATGTTCTGAGGTCCACTGATGATGACATCAGTAATCCTAGCAAGGGGGCAAAACAGACAATCACACGAATCCAAATCATTCAGAGATATCAGTAGGATGTACTCTTGGTTGTTAGAACTTTTGGTGATCTTATACAGTAAAATCATACAGCAAGATACACTATATATACAAAAGTACATGGACACCTTTCCAACAAGTCAGTTCATCACATTTCTGCCCTGCTAAAGCTGCCCCGGTCAACTGCAGGTGCTGTTATTGTGAAGGGAAAATGTCTAGGTGCAACAATGGCTCAGCCACGAAGTGGTAGGCCACACAAGCTCACAGAATGGGAACGCTGAGTGCTGACGCACGTAGTGTGTAAAAATCTCTGTCCTCAGTTGCAACACTTACTACTAAGTTCCAAACTGCCTCTGGAAGCAACGTCAGCACAAGAACTGTTTGTCGGGAGCTTCATGAAATGGGTTTCCATGGCTGAGCAGCTGCACACAAGCCAAAGATCACCATGTGCAATGCCAAGCGTTGGCTGGAGTGGTGAAAAGCTCGCTGCCATTGGACTCTGGAGCAGTGGAAACACGTTGTTTAGAGTGACGACTCACGCTTCATCATCTGGCAGTCTGACAGACAAATCTGGTTTTGGCGGACGCCAGGAGAACGCTACCTGCCCCAATGCATAGTGCCAACTGTAAAGTTTGCTGTTTTCGAAAAACAGCCCCAGACCATTATTCCTTCTCCACCAAACTTTACAGTTGGCTAGTTTAGTTATAACGTGAACTGTTTTGCAGCATGTGTAAATGACGTCAAGCTGCTTGCTTAGCGAGTAACACTTCCACCTGATTCGGCTCACACCGAGGATCAAACCCAGGACCTCTTCCTTGCTACACACGTGACCACCCTCCTGAAAGCATCTTACCAGTCAGTGCCATCGAAAAGTTTACAATTCGGTGACGCAAGTAAGGAGCTGAGGAGTACGTTTCACACATCCCCATATGCTACACATACACTGTAGAAATACGATCATGGGTTTAATACTGTAATACAGACTTCATGGACATTGTCCCTTACATTGAGTGTGTAGCCTGTGCCTTGACCCTGATCTCCAGCTCCTTGTTGACCTCTGCATTAAGATTCTCTCCATTACGTGGTGTCGGATGCACGAACATGGGCAGGTACATTGCAAGAGGGTGCAGGAGAGTCCACTAAATTGGAAAAGAATACAAATGTACTCAAGTAAATATCGTGTAAGATATACTGTGTCCATAAAATGTACACAGGTTCAAACGTTTTGTGAATCATCACAGCACCGTTGACAAATATATGGCAAATAGAAAGAAAAAAAAAAGATAACTAATGTAAAATATACTGTGTCTGTTGAATGTTTATAGTATGTATGAATTGGAAGTAGAAGACTAAGTGTTGGTGTTCATTAGTTTACTGGGGGAGGGGTGATAGGGTTAGGGGAAATAATGAAGGAAAATATATTTTAAAAATATATACGGTGTATATATTTAATATTTAATTTACAAAAAAATATATGGTGATCGGAAATGATGCAGACAATTACAATGATAAAAGCCACAATCTACTGTATCTGCAATATCAAAGCTGATCAACCCCCTAAAAAAACATATACAGTTGAAGTTGGAAGTTGACGTACACTTAGGTTGGAGTCATTAAAACTCGTTTTTCAACCACTACACAAATGTATTGTCAACAAACTATAGTTTTTGCAAGTCGGTTACGACATCTACTTTGTACATAACACAAGTAATCTTTCCAACAATTGTTTACAGACAAATTATTTCACTTATAATTCACTGTATCACAATTCCAGTGCAGAAACTCAAACAGGATGTTCCCATGACAAGAACTATTCAACACTGGTCTGACCAATCGGAATCCACGCTTCAAGATTGTTTTGATCACCCGGACTGGGAAATGTTTCCTGGCATCTCAGATAATAAGATTGATTTATACACTGATTCGGTTTATAAGGAAGTGCATTGGAGATGTTGTACCCACTGTGACTAACTTAAAACTAACTTACTTAAAATCCTACCCAAACAAGAAACCATGGATAGATGGCGCATTCGAGCAAAACTGAAAGCGCGAACCACCGCATTTAACCATGGAAAGATGACTGGGAATATGGCAGAATATAAACAGTGTAGTTATTCCCTCCGCAAAGCAATCAAACAAGTGAAATGTCGGTATAGGGACAAAGTGGAGTCGAAATTGCTCAGACACGAGACGTATTTGCATACCGCCCCAATAGGTCCACAGACGATGCAATCACCATCACACTGCCCTATTTCATCTGGACAAGTGGAATACCTACCGTATGTAAGAATGCTGTTAATTGACTACAGATCAGCATTCAACACCATAGTAGCCTCCAAGCTCATCATTAATCTGGAGGCCATGGGTCTCAACCCTGCCCTGTGCAATTGGGTCCTGGAATTTCTGACGGGCCGCCTCCAGGTGGTGACAGTAGGAAACAATATCTCCACTCCTCGGCGTACACATCACTGACAAACTGAAATGGTCCACCCACACAGACAGTGTGGTGAAGAATGCGCAACAGCGCCTCTTCAACCTCAGGAGGCTGAAGAAATTTGGCTTGTCACCTAAAACTCTCACAAACTTTTACAGCACAATTGAGAGCATCCTGTCGCCTATATCATTGCTTGGTACGGCAACTGCATCGCCCGTAACCACAGGGTTCTCCAGAGGGTTGTGCGGTCTGCACAACGTATCACAGGGGGGCAAACTACCTGCCCTCCAGGACACCTACAGCACTCGATGTCACAGGATTGCCAAAATTATCAAGGACAACAACCATCTGAGCCACTGCCTGTTCTCCCCGCTACCATCCAGAAGGCAAGGTCAGTACAGGTGCATCAAAACTGGGACCAAGAGACTGAAAAACAGCTTCTATCTCAAGGCCATCAGACTGTTAAGCAGCCATCACTACCACAGAAAGGCTTCTGCCTACATACAGACTCGAAATCATTGGCCACTTTTATAAATGGATTACTAGTCACTTTAATAATGCCACTTTATTAATGTTTACATATCTTACATACTCATCTCATAAGTATATACTGTATTTTAAACTGTGCCGCTCGGTCATCGCTCATCCATATATTTATATGTACATATTCTTATTCCATCCATTTAGATTTGTGTATAGGTAGTTGTTTACATTACTTGTTAGATGTTACTGCACTGTCGGAACTAGAAGCACAAGCATTTCGCTACACTCGCTTTAACATCTGCTAACCGTGTGTATGTTTTATTTAACTCAAAGCTGTAATCGCTGCCAAAGGTGCTTCAACAAAGTATTGAGTAAAGGGTCTGAATACTTATATAAATGCAAAACATTTTTTTACTCATTTGCATTTTTTATGCATTTTATTTTAATGCATTTACATTAAAAATGCATTAAAAAAATTGTCATCATGGGGTATTGTGTGTAGATTGATGAGGAAAAAAATATTTAATCCATTTTAGATTTAGGCTGTAATGTAACAAAACGTGGAAAAGTTAAGGGGTCTGGATAATTTCCGAATGCACTGTGTGTGTGTGTGTGTGTGTGTGTGTGTGTGTGTGTGTGTGTGTGTGTGTGTGTGTGTGTGTGTGTGTGTGTGTGTGTGTGGTGTGTGTGGTGTGTGTATATATACAGTCAAAAGTTTGGGCACCCCTACTCATTCAAGGTTTTTTCTTTTTACTATTTTCTACATTGTAGAATAATAGTTAAGACATCAAAACTATGAAATAACACATATGGAATCATGTAGTAACCAAAAAAGTGTTACTTGTTTTTACTATATTTTATATTTGAGATTCTTCAAAGTAGCCAACCTTAATGACAGGTTTGCGCAATCTTGACATTCTCTCAACCAGCTTCATGAGGTAGTCACCTGGAATGCATTTCAATTAACAGGTGTGCATTGTTAAAATTTCATTTCCTCCTTAATGCGTTTGAGCCAATCAGTTGTGTTGTGACATGGTAGGGTTGGTATACAGAAGATTACCCTATTTGGTAGAAGACCAAGTCACCATTTGACACCAACCTTAAAACGCTAGCGTCCCACCTGGCCAACATCCAGTGAAATTGCAGAGGGCCAAATTCAAAAACAGAAATACTCATTATAAAAATTCATAAAACATACAAGTGTTACACATCGGTTTAAAGATGAACTTCCTGTTAATCCAACCACGGTGTCAGATTTTAAAAAGGCTTTACGGCGAAAGCATACCATGCGATTTTCTGAGAACAGCACCCTGCAAATCATTACAAACAGTTACCAGCCAAGTAGAGGAGTTACACAATTCAGAAATAGAGATAAAATGAATCACTTACCTTTGATGATCTTCATATGGTTGCACCCACAAGACTCCCATTTACTCAATAAATGTTTGTTTTGTTTGATAAAGTCCCTGTTTATATCCAAAAACCTCCATTTTGTTTGCGCGTTTTGTTCAGTAATCCACAGGCTCAAACGCAGTCACAACAGGCGGATGAAAATTCCAAACAGTATCTGTATGAAAAATATCTGGGTCAGTGTAGGATCCACTCATTCAGAGTGGTCTTACTCTCTCATTTTTCAGAATACAAGCCTGAAACAATTTCTAAAGACTGTTGACATCTAGTGGAAGCCATAGGTGTAATTTGAGTCCTAAGTCAATGGACACTGTAATGGCATTCAATAGAAAACCACAAACATAAAAAAAGAACACTTCCTGGATGGAAGTTTTCGCCTGTCAAATCAGTTCTGTTATACTTACATACATTATTTTAATAGTCTTGGAAACATTAGAATGTTTTCTATCCAAATATACGAATTATATGCATATTCTAGCTTCTGGGCATTAGTAGCAGGCAGTTTACTTTGGGCACGCTTTTCATGTGCCCCCTACCCTAATGAAGTTTAAGTAAGGATCGGACCCTTTTTTACAATTTTCGCCTAAAATGACATACCCAAATGTAACTGCCTGCTACTAATGCCCAGAAGCTAGAATATGCATATAATTAAAGCTCAGGCCCTGAAGCGAGGATATGCATTTTCTTGGTACCAATTGAAAGGAACCATTCCGAAGTTTGTGGAAATGTGAAATTAATGTAGGATATACTTTTTTCATCTTTGAAATGCAAGAGAAAGGCCAGTATATCACTTCGGAGTCTAGGCAAAATTTTGATTTTGGCAACTAGATGGCAGCAGTGTGTGTGCAAAGTTTTACACTGATCCAATGAACCCTTGCATTACTGTTCAAAATGTTGCATCAAGTCTCCCAAATTTGCCGAATTGGTCAATTGATAACAAGGTAAAAAGGTAAAGGTAAAAATCTGTTGTTAACCCACTGTTCCGAGGCCGTGATTGTAAATAAGATTTTGTTCTTAACTGACTTGCCTACTTAAATAAAGGTTAAATAAAATAAACATAACTCAAACATTAAAGTTTACATACTCCCAGGAATATCCTAAATTATAGAGGGAGGAGGGGCAGACACAGCATGGGTGCAAACTGTAGAACCCAGTTCCTACATTTGAATATAAAAATGTATTTTATCAAACAAAATTATGCTACACTTTATCTCTGGGACACTCAGCGATAAAATTACTGAATGTAAGTACATTATTTACCTTCAGAGGTGAATGTATCAAACCAGTTGTCGTGATAAAGTTTTGTTGTTTGTTGTGCACTCTCCTCAAACAATAGCATAGTACTTTTTCACTGTAATAGCTACTGTAAATTCGACAGTGCAGCTGGTATTAACAATAGTTTAAGCTTTCTGCCCATTTAAGGGGACACACACGCAAACACCGATCCCACTTTTTTTGTGTCTACATTATTCAATATGTGTTATTTCATAGTTTTGATGTCTTCACTATTATTCTACGATGTAGAAAATAGTAAAAATAAAGAAAAACCCTGGAATGAGTATGTGTGTCCAAACTTTTGACTGGTACTGTTCATACATACGTAATGTTACACTGATGCTTATATGAACTCGAACCCTGTCTCAGAGAAACAGCAAGCAGGGGTAAGAGTAAATCCAGATCTTTACTTAAAGTCTTGATAGAAACAAGGCACACGTATTCACACCCTTCAGTCAATGCGTATTACAATCACGTTTATCAACGATTACAGCTAAGTTTTTCTGGGTAAGTCTCTAAGAGCTTTGCACACCTGGATTGTACAATATTTGCAGATTATTCTTTTAAAAGTTCTTCAAGCTCTGTTAAGTTGGTTGTTGATCGTTGATAGACAGCCACTTGCAAAATATTGCCATACATTTTCAATCTTATTTAAATCAACTGTAACTAAGCCACTCAGGAGGATTCAATGTCGTCTTGGTAAGCAACCCCAGTGTAGATTTGGCCTTGTGTTTTAGGTTATTGTCCTGCTGAAAGGTGAAATTGTCTTCCAGGTTCTGTTGGAAAGCAGACGGAACCAGGTTTTCCTCTAGGATTTTGCCTGTGCTGAGCTCCATTCTGTTCTTGACACATTGTTTTGCAGCATTATTTTAGTGCCTTTTTGCAAACAGGATGCATGTTTTGGAATATTTGTATTCTGTACTGGCTTCCTTCTTTTCACTCTGTCATTTAGGTTGATATTGTGGATTAATTACAATGTTGTTGATCAATCCTCAGTTTTCTCCTATCACAGCCATTAAACTCTAACTGTTTTAAAGTCACCATTGGCCACCATGGTGAAATCCCTGAGCGGTTTCCTTCCGTTACGGCAACTGAGTTAGGAAGGATGCCTGTGTCTTTGTATTGACTGGGTTTATTGATACACTATCCTAAGTGTAATTAATACCTTCACCATGCTCAAAGGGATATTCAATGTCTGCTTTTTTTGGGAGGGGGGAGGCTGTAACACAACAAAATGGGGAAAAAGTAAAGGGGTTTGTAATTTTCTGAAGGCATGTCAAGACCAAAGTTGTTGTTGACCATAAATGTCTTGTCAAAATTATCAATTGAAGAACACAGTGTATAGTCTATATTATATATCGATACAACAAAGAAGTACAATGTACATGTATCTGTTGCTTTTAATACCTACAAATGGCAAATAAACTACTTGAACTTTAATTTACACTCAAACAGTGAGTTGTCATTCTAGTGAAGCCTGATATGAATGTCCCCTCAAGATGCACAGACATGAGATGAATTCCCTTCAGTAGGGCCATGCAATAATAACTTACATGCCACAAATAAATCATATAATCTCTGTGTGACCTTGACAGATTTCATATTAAAATGTCAATGTGTTCATCAGAGTAGAACATGCATGCCCCATATTTCATCACTTTTTCTGTAGAAGCATTATCTGTTGAAACAATGGCTTCCACTATTGGTCTGCTATCAATGAATCTCTTTCTCAGTGCATCACTATCTGGTTATTGATATGACCCTTAACAGGCTTGGCAGAAAGTCACTTAGTTTGGGATTTGTGTTTACTGATCAATAAGATTGTGACTTACAGCTGGAAGGCGTGTGGAGATGGAATATTGTGGAAAAATACAGCGCCACTTTTGGAGACCACCACCAGTTGGTGGTGCTCTTTATCAATGTGAGTTGTACTCACCACACACAAGTTGCTTTTGGCATTTATACCTTGATGAAAAATCATTATTCTTAATGGAAAAGCTCAATTGAAATAGTTTTCAGGCCAGAACAAAGCTCAATTTAGGTTTGGGGAACCAGTGAAGATATGAGTGTGTTAATTTTACACTTGAATCTTTTACATTTACATTACATTTAAGTCATTTAGCAGACGCTCTTATCCAGAGCGACTTACAAATTGGTGCGTTCACCTTATGACATCCAGTGGATCAGCCACTTTACAATAGTGCATCTAAATCTTTTAAGGGGGGGTGAGAAGGATTACTTTAACCTATCCTAGGTATTCCTTAAAGAGGTGGGGTTTCAGGTGTCTCCGGAAGGTGGTGATTGACTCCGCTGTCCTGGCGTCGTGAGGGAGTTTGTTCCACCATTGGGGGGCCAGAGCAGCGAACAGTTTTGACTGGGCTGAGCGGGAACTGTACTTCCTCAGTGGTAGGGAGGCGAGCAGGCCAGAGGTGGATGAACGCAGTGCCCTTGTTTGGGTGTAGGGCCTGATCAGAGCCTGGAGGTACTGAGGTGCCGTTCCCCTCACAGCTCCGTAGGCAAGCACCATGGTCTTGTAGCGGATGCGAGCTTCAACTGGAAGCCAGTGGGAGAGCGGAGGAGCGGGGTGACGTGAGAGAACTTGGGAAGGTTGAACACCAGACGGGCTGCGGCGTTCTGGATGAGTTGTAGGGGTTTAATGGCACAGGCAGGGAGCCCAGCCAACAGCGAGTTGCAGTAATCCAGACGAGAGATGACAAGTGCCTGGATTAGGACCTGCGCCGCTTCCTGTGTGAGGCAGGGTCGTACTCTGCGGATGTTGTAGAGCATGAACCTACAGGAACGGGCCACCGCCTTGATGTTAGTTGAGAACGACAGGGTGTTGTCCAGGATCACGCCAAGGTTCTTAGCGCTCTGGGAGGAGGACACAATGGAGTTGTCAACCGTGATGGCGAGATCATGGAACGGGCAGTCCTTCCCCGGGAGGAAGAGCAGCTCCGTCTTGCCGAGGTTCAGCTTGAGGTGGTGATCCGTCATCCACACTGATATGTCTGCCAGACATGCAGAGATGCGATTCGCCACCTGGTCATCAGAAGAATAGTAGCTATAATTCTAAACCATTATGCTTCATGTCAAGTTAAGTAGAAGCATTTAATAATCACAACCACCCACAGATTTGCACGCACACACGTGCACACACACACACACACACCTGAGCAGCAGAGGAAAGTGATAGTGGCAGATAGGTTATATTGGCGATGCACTTGACAATGGTGTGTAAACAGTGGAAGGCTCATAATGAGTTTAAATGACCCTGTGTACCACAGAGTGCCATAGTACTTCTGTCTGAGACACACATACATGTGGGGAAGCTAGCTTAACTTCCGTTCCTTTATTTATGACATAAATAAATATTGTTTAGGTAACACACTTGCCTTGCTGTCTCCCACAGTATATGTCGTTTCTTGACATATACTGTATCAAATGGATGTTTTTGACAGTACGGTGAGCATACTGTATATTACTGTATAATATGTTCCTTATTTTTCTCTCTCTCTATCTATCACTCTCTTCCTCTCTCATCCACACCTGGATGTTTTGTTTGTGTTGTGTTAAGTGTTTACTTAACAAAAGGTGGATTTCTTATGTCAGACTGCCACTGGGTTAGAGGACCAAACAGAGGAGGGAGGGAGGGAGGGAGGGGAGGGAGGGAGGGAGGGAGGGAGGGAGGGAGGGAGGGAGGGAAGATGGATGGGAGTCTGAGAGAAAGAAAGGTCAGCAGTAGGAGGGGGGACAGAGGGAGAAAATAACAGAAGTGAAACATATGCCGGGGAAGAGAGAGGGAGATGGGAGATAGACAGAGAGATAGAAATGTCAGCATGTGGGGGATGCGGGAGGGTTTGGGGAAAAGGGAGAAGAGATAGAGAGAGAACAGGGGAAAAGAGTTGGACAACGTGAAAATAGCAGATGGAGATGGAGGACTCCTTTAATAACTATAAATTAATAAATTATTGACCGTAAGGCGCTACAGAGGGTAGTGCGTACGGCCCAGTACATCACTGGGGCCAAGCTTCCTGCCATCCAGGAACTATACACTCCAGTCTCCCAAGTCATAGACTGTTATCTCTGCTACCGCACGGCAAGCGGTACTGGAGCTCCAAGTCTAGGTCCAAAAGGCTCATTAACAGCTTCTAACCCCAAGCCATAAGACTCTTGAACAATTAATCAAATGGCCACCAAATTATTTACATTGACCCCCCTCCATTTGTTTTGTACTCTGCTGCTATTCGCTGTTTATTATCTATGCATAGTCACTTCACCCCTACATACATGTACAAATTACCTTGACTAACCTGTACCCCCGCACATTGACTAAGTACCGGTACCCCCTGTATATAGCATTGTTATTGTTATTTTATTGTGATATTTTTTATTCTTCTTAACTCTTTCTTCAACTGCACTGTTTGTTAAGGGCTTGTAAGTAAGCATTTCACTGTTGTATTCTGTGCATGTGACAAATACAGATTTGATATAATCATTTTATTGAGTGGTCAGACAGAAAGATACTGTACACCAGATTAAGACCTCTGCCTTTGAGGCTCAGCTCATTACCTCTGAAATACACTGTGTGTGTGTGTGTGTGTGTACGTGCAGTGTATGTGAAAGGGTGGGAGGCAAGTGAGGGACAATATAGGGAAGGACACAGGTGTGTGCCCTCTTCTCTCTCTTTGTATGCAGCAAAGCCTCTGATGGTGAAAGGATGGATTTTCCCTTGAGCAGGACCCTGGTCACGGTGAGTGTGACACACCTATAAACAACCTGATTTCTCTGCCTTCTGCTACAGTCCTTCAGTCTATCAATCGTCCTACTGTTATTTCAGTATGCACACTCTTGTCTTTATATTCATGTATGGTTCCACCAATTACAGTTGAAGTCGGAAATTTACATCCACTTAGGTTGGAGTCATTAAAACTCGGTTTTCAACCATGGTCACGGCTGTTGCTGTAAGAAGACCAAAGTGCAGTGTGGTGAGCGTCCATTTTCCTTTTTTATTTCAAAATGTCACCAACAAATGAAAAACAACCATGAAGCTTACAAGGCATTAGTGCCACAAACAAAGTTAACTACCCACAAAGCCAGGTGGGAAAAGGGCTGCCTAAGTATGGTTCCCAATCAGAGACAACAATAGACAGCTGTCCCTGATTGAGAACCATACCCGGCCAAAACAAAGAAATACAAAACACAGAAAATAGAACATAGAATGCCCACCCCACATCACACCCTGACCTAACCAAATAGAGAAATAAAACGTCTCTCTAAGGTCAGGGCGTGACAACCACTCCACAAATTTCTTGTTAACAAACTATAGTTTTGGCAAGTTGGTTAGGACATTTACCTTGTGCATGACACATGTAATTTTTCCAACAATTGTTTACAGACAGATTAATTATCTTATAATTCACTGTATCACAATTCCAGTGGGTCAGAAGTTTACATACACTAAGTTGACTGTGCTTTTAAACAGCTTGGAAAATTCCAGAAAATGATGTCATGGCTTTAGAAGCTTCTAATAGGCTAATTGACATCATTTGAGTCAATTGGAGGTGTACCTGTGGATGTATTTCAAGGCATACCTTCCATCAAACTCAGTGCCTCTTTGCTTGACATCACGGGAAAATCAAAAGAAATCAGCCAAGACCTCAGGAAAACATTGTAGACCTCCACAAGTCTGGTTCATCCTTGGGAGGAATTTCCAAACGCCTGCAGGTACCATGTTCATCTGTACAAACAATAGTATGCAAGTATAAACATCATGGGACCATGCAGCCATCATACCGCTCAGGAATGAGACGCGTTCTGTCTCCTAGAGATGAAGGTATTTTGGTGCAAAAAGTGCAAATCAATCCCAGAACAACAGCAAAGGACCTTGTGAAGATGCTGGAGGAAACGATCTATATCCACAGAAAAACAAGTCCTCTATCGACATAATCTGAAAGGCCGCTCAGCAAGGAAGAAGCCACTGCTCCAAAACTGCCATAAAAAAGCCAGGCTACGGTTTTCAACTGCACATGGGGACAAAGATCATACTTTTTGGAGACATGTCCTCTGGTCTGAATAAAACAAAAATAGAACTGTTTGGCCATAATGACCATCGCTATGTTCGGAGGAAAATGGGGAGGCTTGCAAGCCAAAGAACACCATCCCAACCGTGAAGCACGGGGGTGGCAGCATCATGTCGTGGGGTGATTTGCTGCAGGAGACACTGATGAACTTCACAAAATAGATGGCATCATGTGGCAGGAAAATGATGTTGATATATTGAAGCAACATCTCAAGACAGTCAGGAAGTTTGGTCGCAAATGGGTCTTCCGAGTGGACAACGACCCTAAGCATACTTCCAAAGTTGTGGCAAAATGGCTTAAGGACAACAAAGTCAAGGTATTGGAGTGGCCATCACAAATCCCTGACCTCAATCCTATAGAACATTTGTTGGCAGAACTGAAAAAGCGTGCGCGAGCAAGGAGGCCTACAAACCTGACTCAGTTACACCAGCTCTGTCAGGAGGAATGGGCCAAAATGCACCCAACTTATTGTGGGAAGCTTGTGGAAGTCTAGCCAAAACGTTTAAACTATTTAAAGGCAATGCTACCAAATACTAATTGAGTGTATGTACACTTCTGACCCACTGAGAATGTGATGAAAGAAATAAAAGCTGAAAGAAATAATTCTCTCTGCTATTATTCTGACATTTCACGTTCTTAAAATAAAGTGGTGATCCTAACTGACTTAAAACAGGGAATTTTTACTAGGATTAAATGTCAGGACTTGTGAAAAACTGAGTTTAATGTATTTGGCTAAGGTGTATGTAAACTTCTGACTTCAACTGTATGTTATAATGATTGAAGTCATAGTTATATAATGTCATGTGATGGTTATGGGATAGAATAAGAGTGAATTCCCCTTGGATTATCACTGAAAAGTGTTAAATAAACTATCCTGGTTAAACGTACAAAATTACACGGTGAAGTTGAGGGGATTTAAGAGTGGCCATAAATTGTTGTAATTCAGTTCAGCCGGAGGTCAATGTGTCTAAAACTATGCACAATTAGTTTAGCTGTCTGTTTTCCATGAATCTGTATTCCTCACCCTTCTTCATCCCTCTTTTCACCTCGTTCCATGTCTCTGTTCTATATTTTAACACTTTTGTCTCTCCTACTTTCACTTAGTCTTTAATTTTTGCTGTGTGTTTCACACATTTGTTTAGAGGGTTAACATTTTAAAGTTGATATAAAAACATTCTCAGTATATTTGTCAGCAGCTACAATACATCAATATATACAGTACCATTCAAAAGTTTGGACACAAACAGGCAGCGGCAGCAGGAGCAGCGCGAGGAGTACTGGACATGGGAGGATGAGTTGGATGGAAAAGGACCCTGGGCACAGCCTGGAGAATATCGCCGCCCCAAAGAAGAGCTGGAGGCGGCGAAGGCGGATAGGCGCTGGTATGAGGAGGCAGCACGGCGGCGTGGATGGAAGCCCGGGAGTCAGCCCCAAAAATGTATTGGGGGGGCACACAGGAAGTGTGGCGAAGCCAGGTAGGAGACCTGCACCAACTGTGCTTACCGGGGGGCTAGAGAGACCGGGCAGGCACCGTGTTATGCTGTGAAGCGTACGGTGTCCCCAGTGTGGGTGCATAGCCCGGTGCGGTACATACCAGCTCTGCGTATCGGCCAGACTAGAGTGGGCATCGAGCCAAGTGCCATGAAGCCGGCTCTACGCATCTGGTCTCCAGTGCGTCTCCTTGGGCCGGCTTACATGGCACCAGCCTTGCGCATGGTGTCCCCGGTTCGCCTGCATAGCCCAGTGCGGGCTATTCCACCTCGCCGCACGCAGGCTCGGTGCTCAAGAGCTCCAATGCACCTGCACGGTCCGGTCTATCCGGTACAACCTCCATGCACCAGCCCTCCGGTGGCAGCCCCCCGCACCAGGCTGTCTCTCCGTCTCATCCCTACAGGTGCTCCCGCCTGTCCAGTGCTGCCGGAGCCTTCCTCCTCTCCAGCGCTGACGGAGTCTCCCGCCTGTCCAGCGCTGCCGGAGCCTTCCTCCTCTACAGCGCTACCGGAGTATCCCGCCTGTTCAGCGCTGCCGGAGTCTCCCGCCTGTCCAGCGCTGCCAGTCTGCAAGGAGCTGCCAGAGCTGCCAGTCTGCAAGGAGCTGCCAGAGCTGCCAGTCTGCATGGAGCAGCCAGAGCTGCCAGTCTGCATGGAGCAGCCAGAGCCGCCAGTCTGCATGGAGCAGCCAGAGCCGCCAGTCTGCATGGAGCAGCCAGAGCCGCCAGTCTGCATGGAGCAGCCAGAGCCGCCAGTCTGCATGGAGCAGCCAGAGCCGCCAGTCTGCATGGAGCAGCCAGAGCCGCCAGTCTGCATGGAGCAGCCAGAGCCGCCAGTCAGCATGGAGCAGCCAGAGCCGCCAGTCAGCATGGAGCAGCCAGTGCGGCCAGTCAGCCAGGAACTTCCGGTGCCGCCAGTCAGCCAGGATCTGCCAGAGCCCCTCAGCCCAGAGGCACCAGAGCCCCTCAGCCCAGAGGCGGACTAAGACTATGGTGAAGTGGGGGCCACGTCCAGCACCAGATCCGCCACCGCGGACAGATGCCCACCCAGACCCTCCCCAATAGGTTCAGGTTTTGTGGCCGGAGTCCGCACCTTGGCGGGGGGGTACTGTCACACCCTGACCATAGTTTGCTTTGTATGTTTCTGTTTTGTTAGGTCAGGGTGTGATCTGAGTGGGCATTCTATGTTATGTGTCTAGTTTGTCTGTTTCTGTGTTTGGCCTGATATGGTTCTCAATCAGAGGCAGGTGTTAGTCATTGTCTCTGATTGGGAACCGTATTTAGGTAGCCTGTTTGGTGTTGGGTTTTGTGGGTGATTGTCTCCTGTGTCAGTGTTTGTTCCACACGGGACTGTTTCGGGTTTACACGTTTGTTGTTTTTGTAGTTTATTCATGTATAGTTTTCTTATTAAAAACAAACATGAATTTCAACCATGCTGCATTTTGGTCCTCCTCTCCTTCGACGGAAGAATCCCGTTACAGCACCACTTAACCAGCATGGCTACCACAGCATTCTGCAGCGATTCGCCATCCCATCTGGTTTGCGCTTAGTGGGACTATCGTTTATTTTTCCACAATGACACAACACACCTCCAGGCTGTGTAAGGGCTATTTATGAGTGAAGGAAAAGCAGCCAACAAGTTCTCAGCATATGTGGGAACTCCTTCAAGACTGTTGGAAAAGCATTCCAGGTGAAGCTGGTTGATAGAATGCCAAGAGTGTGCTAAGCTGTCATCAAGGTAAAGGGTGGCTACTTTGAATAATATAAAATATATTTTGATTTGATTAACACTTTTCTTGTGATGACATGATTCCATATGTGTTATTTCATAGTTTTGATGTCCTCACTAACATTCTACAATGTAGAAAATAGTTAAATAAAGAAAAACCCTTGAATAAGTAGGTGTGTCCAAACCTTTGACTGGTACTGTAACATTCAACTTGTTACAGGCTTTGGTTTATCCTTTTATATTTAGAGGTTGGACATCAGCACATCGTGCGCACCGATTGGTGTCACCTTGTTAGTCATTATGTGTTACACCTGTGCTGGTTTGGCATCTTGTTAATGGTTAGGCATTTCACCTGCGCTGACCCAGGTGCTATTGAAGAGTGGCTGGCCCAGTGCTCCAGTTGTCTTGAGTGATGTGGAGGGTTAGCATCTTTAGTTTGTTCTCCGTATTTGATTTTTAGGCAAACAATCGTTTATCTGATCTTCCCTGTTGTTTTGCTCCACTTTGTGATTTGCTTCCTGCCTTTAAGTTTGGAGTGAGTTTTAATTTTGTTTTCCTGTTTGGCAAATTTAGTGGGTGTCTTTTAGGTCCCAGTTGTGGTTTCTAGTCAACTTGCAGTGGACACCCGCATGAGTGTCTTTCAGAATCCCTCCTATATGTTTATTTTATTTAACCTTTAACTATGGCAAGTCTGTTAATAACAAGTTCTTATTTACAATGACGGCCTGCCCCGACCAAACCCGGATGACGCTTGATCAATTGTGCGCCGCCCTATAGAACTCTCAATCACGACCTGATGTGATACAGCCTGGGTTCAAACCAGGGATTGTAGTGACGCCTCTTGTACTGAGATGCAGTGGCTTAGACTGCTGCGCCACTCGGGAGCATATAAAGCCACCTGTTTGTTTTGTTTATGGTCAGTGACTCTTTATTTGTTACCCTTTCTGTTAGTGACAATTTTTACATTTTTTTGCTGGGGAACTAGAGATATAGCATATCTGTATGTATTGGTCCGCCTACAGAATTTTTATTTATTTTACCTTTTTTTAACTAGGCAAGTCAGTTAAGAACAATTTCTTATTTTCAATGACGGCCTAGGAACAGTGGGTTAACTGCCTGTTCAGGGGCAGAACGACAGATTTGTACCTTGTCAGCTCGGCGATTTGAACTTGCAACCTTTCGGTTATTAGTCCAACACTCTAACCACTAGGCTACCCTAGTAATATTATTATTACTATTATTATTAAATGTACCTAATGGAGAATGGATGTTATTTCAATGTACCAATATGTGGAACAAATCAATTTAGGCCCAATGTACAGAATATATACAAAAATATGTGGACACCTGTTCAAATAAGTGGATTAAGCTATTTCAGGCACACCCATTACTGACAGGTGTACAAAATAAAGCACACAGACATGCAATCTCCATAGACAAACATTGGCTGTAGAATGGCCTTACTGAAGAGCTCAGTGACTTTCAACGTGGCACTGTCATAGCACGCCACCTTTCCAACAAGTCATTTCATAACATTTCTGCCCTGCTAGAGCTGTCCCAGTCAACTGTAAGTGCTGTTATTGTGAAGTAGAAACGTCTATGAAGAGCGTAGCACGTAAAAATTGTCTGTCCTCGGTTGCAACACTGACTTCCAAACTGCCTCTGGACGCAACGTCCTTCCGTACAATAACTGTTCTTTGGGAGCTTCATGAAATTGGTTTTCTTGGCCGAGCAGCTGCACACAAGCCTAAAGTCACCATGCACAATGCCAAGCATCGGCTGGAGCGGTGTAAAGCGCTCCGCCATTGGACTCTGGAGCAGTGGAAACACATTCATTTGGAGTGAAGAATCACGCTTCACCATCTGGCAGTCCGTCGGACGAATCTGGGTTTGGGGGATGCCAGGAGAACGCTACCTGCTCGAATGCATAGTGCCAACTGTAAAGTTTGTTGGAGGGGGAATAATGGTCTGCGGTTGTTTTTCATGGTACGGACTAGGCCCCTTAGTTCCAGTGAAGGGAAATCTTAATGCTACAGCATACAATGCCATTATAGATGATTCTGTGCTTCCAACTTTATTGAAACAGTTTGGGGAAGGCCCTTTCCTGTTTAAGAATGACAATGCCCCATGCATAAAGTGAGGTCCATACAGAAATGGTTTGTCGAGATCAGTGTGGAAGAACTTGACTGGCCTGCACAGAGCCCTGACCTCAACCCCATCAAATAGCTTTGGGATGAATTAGAATGCTGACTGAGCCAGGCCTAATCGCCCAATATCAGTGCCCGACCTCACTAATGTGCTTGTGGCTGAATGTAAGCAAGTCCCCACAGCAATGTTACAAAATCTAGTGGAAAGCCTTACCAGAAGAGTGGAGGCTGTTATAGCAGCAAAGGAGGGACCAACTCCATATTAATGCCCATGATTTTGGAATGAGATGCTTGATGAGCAGTTATCCACATACTTTTGTCCAGTGTATTTCTAGCAGAGGAGGCTGGTGAGGAGGAGCTATGGGATGGCTGGAATGGAGTAAATGGAATGGAATCAAATGTGGTTTCCATATGTTTGATGTTCCATTCATCAAATTAAATCAACTTTTATTTGTCACACAGGTGTGGACCTTACAGTGAAATGCTTACTTACAAGCCCTTAACCAGCAATGCAGTTTTAAGAAAATGGAATTAAGAAAATATTTACCCCCTCTACCGGTACAAGTCAATGTGTGGGGTTACAGGTTGGTCAAGGGGGTGGGGGTCAATGAAAATAGTCTGGGTGGCCATTTGATTAATTGTTCAGCAGTCTTATGGCTTGGGGGTATTATGTAGGTATTACAGACTCGGTCAGGGAGAGGTTGAAAATGTCAGTGAAGACACTTGCCAGTTGGTCCGCGCATGCTTTGAGTACACATACTTGTAATCCATCTGCCCCCGCGACCTTGTGAATGTTGACCTGTTTAAAGGTCTTGCTCACATCGGCTATGGAGAGCGTGATCACACAGTCGTCCGGAACAGCTGGTGCTCTCATGCATGCTTCAGTTTTGCTTGCCTAGAAGCGAGCATTAAAGGCATTTAGCTCGTCTGGTAGACTCGCGTCACTGGGCAGCACGCGGCTGGGTTTCCCTTTGTAGTCCGTAATAGTTTGCAAGCCCTGCCACATGCAACGAACGTCAGAGCTGGTGTAGTAGGATTCCATCTTTATCCTGTATTGACGCTTTGCCTGTTTGATGGTTCATCTGAGGGCATAACGATTTCTTATAAGCTTCCGGATTAGTGTCCCTCTCCTTTAAAGCCACAGCTCTCGCCTTTAGCACGGTGCGGTTGTTGCCTGTAATCTATGGCTTCTGGTTTGGATATGTACGTACGGTCACTGTGGGGATGACGTCATCGATGCACTTATTGAGGAAGCCAGTGACTGAGGTGGTATACTGCTCAATACCATTGGATGATTCCTGGAACATATTCCAGTCTGTGCTAGCAAAACAGTCCTGTAGCGTAGCATTCGCGTCATGTAACCACTTCCCTATTGAGTGAGTCACTGGTGCTTCCTGCTTTAGCTTTTGCTTGTAAGCAGGAATCAGGAGGATAGAATTATGGTCCGATTTTCCAAATGGAGGGCGAGGGCGAGCTTTGTACACGTCTCTGTGTGTGGAGTAAAGGTGGTCTGGAGTTTTTTCCTCTGGTTGCACATGTGACATGCTGATAGAAATTAGGTAAAACCGATTTAAGTTTATCTACAATAAAGCCCCCGGCCACTAAGAGTGCGGCTTGAGCATTTTTAGGTTTGTTTACGGCCTTATACAGCTTGTTGAGAGCGGTCTTAGTGTCAGCATCGGTTTGTGATGGTAAATATACGGCTACGAAAAATATAGATAACTGTCTTGGTAGATAGTGGTGTCTACAGCTTATCATGAGGTACTCTACCTCAGGCGAGCAATACCTCAAGATTACCTTAATATTAGCTAACATACAGCTGCACGTTGGCTAATAGAACGGATGGTAGAGTCGGGTTACCCACTCACCAACAAAATCTGCGCCCCCTGTATTTCCCTTTCTTCGTGTGAAGGACAGGGATTTGGGCTGTGTCTGGGAGCAAGATTATATCCTTCGCGTCAGACTCATTAAAGAAATAATCTTTGTCCAGTTTGAGGTGAGTAATCGCTGTTCTGATATCCAGAATCTCTTTTCAGTCATAAAAGACGGTAGCATCAACATTATGTACAAAATAAGTTACAAATAATGCGGAAAAAAACCACACAAAATAGCACAAGTTGTTCGGAGACCGTAAAACGGCAACCATTCCCTACATCACCATTCAACAAAAGCTGACAAGGTAAAACTGGAGGTTGTTTACCACAGTAACAGTCGGTTCCCAGTGGTCAGCTTGTTCCTGTTCCCTTCCTCAGCCTGAATCTCATTCAGACACATAATGCTGTTATGGCTGATGGGTAGTCTAAACAGTCATTGTCCGTGCTGTGCTGCTGCACTGCTGCTTTCCCTGAGAGCAGATGTGATGTCTTTTTGTGCTTGTGTGATGATGTGTACTGGCCTGTGTTGTGATGTGATTCAGTTGGGAGATGCTATAATAGGTTGCAGCCAACCGGCACCAGACAAACGGAAACTATAAATAGATTAATAATAAATGTGATAATAATATCAATTATTAAAAAATGTCTGATTCTTCAATTTGTGTGCCTTTCTAATGTTTGAACAATGTACAGTTCAATAAGGGAAAACAAACAAACAAAATGTAAAAACAACATGCAAATGAAAAACAACTAAACAAAATTGATTGAAAACAAATAGTTTTCAGTATTTCCCAATTAAAAAGGTCAATTTAAATTGAATTCCCAACCAACCCAAATCTGCATAGGTAAACTGAGAAAAAGACAGAGCAGGGTAATGCTATCTCACATTGTTGTTAAATTAGCTCTTGCCAGTGGGAGATAGCATGTGACAAATTGACCAGAGTTTTGGGCTTGGCCCCACGCAATCTGGCAGTGGATCTTTCCAGCTGCGCAATGTCCAAGTACATAAGCAACCAACATCTGCAAAGGGCAATACCAGGTTCAAACCAACTCCTTAGAATAGTTTATTTGCCTGCTCAATCTGCCTCTCTTGATAAGATAAGGAAATGCAGGAGGAGGGATGGGCAAACCGGTAGGATCCTGCCAAGAATAGAATTTAAAACAATAACAACATGAACCCAAAGAGACTTGACCTGTACACAGCTCCAAAACATTTGCATTTAATTTCCCACTTCAGATTGGGCACATGTATTACATAAATCACTATCCACAAGCTTCATTTTGAGCCTTGGCTCTGGTTAAAATAAAACCTTTGAGTAAATTTGAAATTAATAAGTTGATGGGCAAGTCTCTTACAAAAGGTAAAGATATTGCCCCATATCGTGGTCCAATCCCATTCAAACCCTGCACTTTGTAGGTCCTTCTCCATAACAAGTAGATGTTTTATATTATGAGTTACTAACCTATCATACAATGAGGACACCACTGGACATGAAAGTGAATTCAATAAAGATTGGGAGTTTGGTTTGGTGTCCCATGGCACACCGTAGGTTTTCAATGCTGTACGGAGTCTGAGATAAATATATATATATATAATACAAAAAACAGGAAGAACCAGGGAGAGAATATGACTTTCAGATCTTGAAAGGAAAGAAGCCCTTACATGTTGAAGATGACCTTCACTACCTTGCTGAGATCATGAGGGAATGTAAAAGAGCATGAAGCCAGATAAAATAAAATTGTTGTTCCAAAAAGGAGATGACTCATTAAAATTGCAAGTTGTGCCCAGATAATTATTGATTTGGTACCAAACAGTCAATGTATTTGTTATAATAGATCCCATAAAAAGATTAGTATGTTTTTTTGCTTTATCCCAGAAGAAGGAAGGTCCTGAATTTTAATTGGATGTGACTTGACTTCCTTTATTTTCCACTAAGACATATCAGATGAAGAGTCAAGACAAATAGCCAGTGACCTCAGCTGGATTGGCTAATAGTAGAGTTTAAAGAAGGGTAAAGAGAGCCCTCCAAACCCTTTGGGATGTTGTAAGGTGGAGAGACAAATTCCAGGACATTTCCCATTCCAAATGACATTTCTCACCAAGATTCTGTATCTACAGTGCATTCAGAAAGTATTCAGACACCTTCCATTTTTCCATATTTTGTTATGTTACAGCCTTATTCTAAAATGGATTTTATAAAAATGTTCCTCATCAATCTACACACAATACCCCATAATGACAAAGCAAGGTTTTTAGATAAAAAATAAAATCAGAAATACCTTACTTACATCATTATCCAGACCCTTTGCTATGAGACTTGAAATTGGACAGGTGCATCCTGTTTCCATTGATCCTCCTTGAGATGTAACCCTTCCTTCCACCCCTCCTATAACCCTTCCTTCCACCCCTCCTATCACCCTTCCTTCCACCCCTCCTATCACCCTTCCTTCCACCCCTCCTATCACCCTTCCTTCCACCCCTCCTATCACCCTTCCTTCCACCCCTCCTATCACCCTTCCTTCCACCCCTCATATAACCCTTCCTTCCACCCCTCCTATCACCCTTCCTTCCACCCCTCCTATAACCTTTCCTTCCACCCCTCCTATAACCCTTCCTTCCACCCCTCCTATAACCCTTCCTTCCACCCCTCCTATCACCCCTCCTCTATACTGCAGTGTCTCCCACCACCATGCCGGCCATAATGAACCTGCTCTTCAACACCATGTTCACCAACACCACCATCTCCTTCTCCCTGGTGCTGCTCCTGGTCAGAGTGCTCTCCTTCCTGGTGGGGGTCGGGGGTCATCTGCTTATGTGGCTGGTGCTGATGTGTAACCCACGGCGACGCTCCAAGCCCAGCTCCGTGCTGCTCCTCAACCTGAGCCTGGCCAACCTGGGCACCCTGCTGACCCTGCCCTGCGTCCCTCTAAGCGACAGCTTCCAGGACTAGGAGCTAGGGGACCGTATCTGTGTGCTGCCACGCTTCATCACCTCCCTGACGGCCGGAGTGCATATACAGTATTTATATTTTATATTTAGTCTGGAAACCTTGTCGATGTTCAGGTACCGCATAGTGGCCCCACCTGCTAGAACACCCACCAGCCCCACTGTTGTGGAAGTATAGGAATTATGGAATTACACTACTCATCTACATTCAGTTGTACCCACCTCCGCTATATATTCTCCTCTCTCCTGCTCTTCTGGTGCCGGCATCGTGGCAGTGATCTCGCTAGTCTCTGTCACCATGGCTATTCCCCACCTATATCCATTTTTACGGTGGGTGTATGTAGTCTGTGGCTGGGTTTCCTGGTGCCAGCCTTCCTGGTCTACTACGTGGCTCCGCTCCTTTGCATTGCCCTCAACTCTGGACTCATCATCAACCACCTCATTTGCTGCCGGGGCACAATGACTGCAGACCGCCGCAACAAGAAGGCCACGGCGCTCCTGATCCTCTCTACGCTGTTCTTCGCCATCATCTAGCTGCCTTAATACAGCCTGGAATTCGCCAACGTCAGCTCTGCTGCCTCGCCTATCAGCCAACAATCATTCAGACGTGAAGGGGTCTCCCGTTGCCCTTTTCCTACCTCAACTCGTCTGCTTCCCCGACACATAGGAGTCTCTACTCTGGGAGGTGGCGTCTCTGTCGGACATCATGTTGGTGTGTTTAGCGTCCTGCTGAAACCCACCCCTCTCCTTCCTGTTGTCTTGCCCAGCGGTGCGTCAGCTCCATGCCCTCCTACCGTCAGAGGAAATGCTTGGGAAGCCTGCACCCGCGTATCACCCCAGCGCTGCCACCACGTTTTCCTCCCGGCACACCTTGCCACTCAGGCTGATCCAGTGAGATGAGCACATACACACACACAATGCAATTACACAACCGATTTTGATTACATACATGCTTACATACACAGTTTGTGGCACAATTACTTTTCTTCTAACAGGCGATACCTTTTAGCCTACATATGTCACTGTGTGTTTGAGACACTTTAAACAGAAGAGTTAAAGCATCATAAATGTGATGTGTCATAAAAGCAGAGTCTTAGAATCTTAGATTTCCAATCACGTTGCAATTGTCACTTAGCAACTCAGACTCCTCACACGGGGAGGAGAGGCTAGGTGGGGGGCCTGGCAGAGAGAGGGAGAGGATGAACAAAATGAAGAGAGTGTAATTCAGGGGGCTGATCAAGTGGTAAAGTGTGTGTGTGGAATGAAATTACAGTAATGAAGGCAGAAGGGCATGAAATATATTGTTAGTGTTTCTCTCACAGAGAAGACAACAACATGATTGACAGGTGAGAACCATTTATGCCATCATTGAACAACACAGTTAGTAGCCTCCCAAACCAATAATACAAACAATCATGAAGAATACTGATATAAGTGGACATACCATTGATCCTTCATCTAACTGGGCCTTAATTGCATGCTGTGCATAATCTTAAAGGCCCAGTGCAGCCAAAAACATATTTTTTCTGTGTTTTATATATATTTACACACTGAGATTGGAAAGATACTGTGAAATTGTGCAAAGTATGACAATGCCCTTTTAGTGTAAGGTCGGCCCTGGGGGCTGCATGCAGCCTGCGACCTGACTCAATTTGGCCTGTGGAATCATGCTTAGATCACATAAAGAGTTTCCAATAGTAAAGTTTTGAAAAACATATTTGTTATTCAAATGAAAAGCCCAATGAATACTGGCCTTTGTGTAATGATTTAACTCCCAGCGCTTGTAGGACATTTCTTTTAAAGGCAGGTGTAAATAACAACTGTACGAGGACAGACAGTAACTGGACAGGCTGACACACATGTCACAGTTACAAATAGTAGCTAGCTAGAAATTGTGCAAAAAAAATGTCATAGCTAAGTTTTTCTTAGCTAACAACGTAGACAATGAATGCAGAGTGTTCCAGATAGAGTGGACATCGACATATGTCTTTATTCAGGTATCAGGGAAAGCTGTGTGCTTAGTGTGCAAAGAGAGCATCGCTGTATTGAAAGACTACAACTTGTCCCGACACTTCCAGATGAAGCATGGAGAGAAATATAGGAATATGTCTTCTGAGCAGAGGTGTCACGACTTCCGCCGAAGTTGGCTCCCCTGCCTGTTCGGGCGGTGCTCGGCGGTCGTCGTCATCGGCCTACTAGCCGCCACCGATCCCTTTTTCGTTGTCTGTTTGTTTTGTCTTATTAGTTGCACCTGTGTCTATTTGTGTGCTTGATGGGCTTCCTTATTTAAAGTACGTTTACCCGCCCTTGTTTGGTGCAGGATTATTCTTGTGTTACGTGTGTGCGTTATTTAGGTGTGTTCGTGGTCTAGACCTGGTACCCTGTGTTTCGGGTGGTCCGTTTATTTCCACGCCCTGTGTTGTGGGCCTTGCTTTTGTGCCGTATTAAAGTGCACTTTTCCCTGTGGAACTCTCTGCTCTCTGCGCCTGATTCTTCCTCACACACCTAGTCCCGCGTGACAAGAGGGCAAGTGCATTGAAAGAGTTTCGTTCTCAGTTGCAAAACCAGCAGAGACTTTTCACAAAACTGCATTCAGCGAACAACAGAATTGTGAGAGCTAGCTATGTACTGTCAAACAAAATGGCTAAACATATCAAGCCATTCGCTGAGGGCAAATTCATCAAAGAATGTTTAATTGAATCTGCAGCAATACTTTGCCCCGACAAGGAAGAGCTGTTTGAAAATGTTTCCCTGTCAAGACGAACAGTGACACGGTGTGTTGAGGACATTGCAGAGAATATGGAACAACAGTTGAAAGACAAGGTAAAGGATTTCACCTATTTCTCCTTGGCCCTGGATGAGAGCAGTGATGCACGTGACACGGCACAGTTGTTGATATTCTTACGAGGCATAACCCCAGACTTTTAAATTACAGAGGAGCTTGCTTCAGTGCAGTAAATGAAGAACACAACCACAGGGAAATATTTATTGGAGGAGGTTAATAAGTGTGTGGCAAAGCTGGGACTGAGTTTTGAAAAGTTATCCAATGTGACCACTGATGGGTGACCAAACTTGACAGGACAAAATGTTGGCCTTTTGAAAAGGATACAACATCAAGTAGCTGAGCTGAACCCAGATCAGAAAAGTATGTTCCTGCATTCATCAAGAGGTGCTCTGTTAATGTGGTCTGAAAATGAACCACGTGGATACAGTCAATAAAGTGGTAAACTTCATAAGAGCAAAATCTGTTAACCACAGGCAGTTTGTCTCACTGTTGGAAGAAACAGAGTCGGGTCATGCAGATCTCCCCTACCACACAAACGTGAGATGGCTGTTTGGGGAAGGTGCTTAAAAGGGTGTGGGACCTGAAGTCGGAGATTGCTAAGTTTTTGCAAATGAAAGGAAAATATGTGATTTTCCCTGAACTGCAAGATAAAGAATGGTTGGCTGATTTTGCCTTCCCCCGTGGACATCATGGCCCTTTTTTTATTTTTCATCTCACCTTTATTTAACCAGGTAGGCCAGTTGAGAACAACTTCTCATTTGCAACTGCGACCTGGCCAAGATAAAGCAAAGCAGTTCGACACATACAACAACACAGAGTTACACATGAAATAAACAAACATACAGTCAATAATACAGTAGAAAAAGTCTATATACAGTATGTACAAATGAGGTAGGATAAGGGAGGTAAGGCAATAAATAGGCCATAGTGGCGAATTAATTACAATATAGCCATAAAACACTGGTATGGTAGAATGTGCAGAAGATGAATGTGCAAGTAGAGATACTGGGGTGCAAAGGAGCAAGATAAATAAATAAATACAGTATGGGGATGAGGTAGATTGGATGGGCTATTTACAGATGAGCTATGTACAGGTGCAGTGATCTGTGAGCTGCTCTGACAGCTGGTGCTTAAAGCTGGTGAGGGAGGTAAGAGTCTCCAGCTTCAGTGATTTTTGCAGTTTGTTCCAGTCATTGGCAGCAGAGAACTGGAAGGAGAGGCGGCCAAAGGAAGAATTGGCTTTGGGTGTGACCAGTGGGATATGCCTGCTGGAGCGCATGCTATGGGTGGGTGCTGCTATGGTGACCAGTGAGCTGAGATAAGGTGGGGCTTTACCTAGCAGAGACTTGTAGATGACCTGGAACCAGTGGGTTTGGCGTCGAGTTTGAAGCGAGAGCCAGCCAACGAGAGCATACAGGTTGCAGTGGTGGGTAGTATATGGGGCTTTGGTGACAAAACAGATGGCACTGTAATAGACTGCATCCAATTTGTTGAGTAGAGGGTTGGAGGGTATTTTGTAAATGACATCGCCGAAGTCGAGGATCGGTAGGATGGTCAGTTTTACGAGGGTATGTTTGGCAGCATGAGTGAAGGATGCTTTGTTGCAAAATAGGAAGCCGATTCTAGATTTAATTTTGGATTGGAGATGTTTAATGTGAGTCTGGAAGGAGAGTTTACAGACAAGGATGGCGGATGGGGGTAAACCGCAAGCTTGTTCAATCCCAGCGTTAGGCACTCATGTTAAAAATAAAGTTTTACCCTACTCCAAACATTAACCCTTACCTTCTAACTAGACACCTAGGTATTTGTAGTTGTCCACATATTCTAAGTCAGAACCGCCCAGAGTAGTGATGCTGGATGGGTTGGCAGGTGCGGGCAGCGATCGGTTGAAGAGCATGCATTTAGTTTTACTTGCATTTAAGAGCAGTTGGAAGCCACGGAAGGAGAGTTGTATGGCATTGAAGCTCGTCTGGAGGTTAGTTAACACAGTGTCCAAAGAAGGGCCAAAGGTATACAGAATGGTGTCGTCTGTGTAGAGGTGGATCAAAGAATCACCAGCAGCAAGAGCGACATCATTGATGTACACAGAGAAGAGAGTCGGCCCGAGAATTGAACCCTGTGGCACCCCCATATAGACTGCCAGAGGACCGGACAACAGGCCCTACGATTTGACACACTAAACTCTATCAGAGAAGTAGTTGGTGAACCAGGCGAGGCAATCATTTCATGAATGAACTGAATTCTAAACTACAAGGGAAGGGCCTTTTTGCACATCAGATGTACAACCTTGTCAAAGCCTTCAAGTGAAAATTACTTGATAACACACACCCATTCAGATCGCACAGCATGTCATATCAACAATATCTCATGGTTTGACACAGTTTGACTTCTGTATTCAACGTTTTTCATGGGGGGTTTAAACATCAAATGTAGATTCCGAATGATTAAGGTCAGTGGTGTAAAGTACTTAAGTAAAAATACTTTAAAGTACTAAAGTAGTTTTTTGGGGTATCTGTACTTTACTTTACTATTTATATTTTTTACTTTTACTTTTACTTCACTACATTCCTATAGAAAATATTGTACTTTTTATTCCATACAATTTTCCTGACAACCGAAAGTACTTAGTACTTAGTTACATTTTGAATGCTAAGAAGGACAGGAAATTTGTGAAATTCACGCACTTATCAAGAGAACATGTGGTCATCCCTACTGCTTCTGATCTGGCGGACTCACAAAACATAAATGCATCTTTTATAAATATTGTTGGAGCGTTGGAGTGTGCCCCTGGCTATGTGTACATTTTTTAAACAAGAAAATGGTGCCGTCTGCTTTGATTAATATAAGGAATATAAAATTCTTTATACTTTTACTTCTACTTTTGATACTTAAGAATATTTTATCAATTACATTTACTTTTGATACTTAAGTATATTTAAAACCAAATACTTTTACACTTTTAGTATTTTACTGTGTGACTTTCACTTTTACTTGAGTAACTTTCTATTAAGGTATACTATACTTTTACTCAACTATGACAATTGGGTACCTTTTCCACCACTGATTAAGGTAAGGGTTAATGTTTGGGGTAGGGTAAAAAAAACGAGTGCCTAGCGCTAGGATTGAACAAGCTTGCGTTTACCCCCATCCGCCATCCTTGTCCACAACGCCCTAGCAAGCCGCAAGCCTTCTTCATGATAATAGCGTTCACTGTTACCTCAAGTGACCGGTTTTGAAGGCATCTCCCGACATCCTAGGGACGTGGAGATGTCATTTTAACAAGGAATGACCAATCAAATCTCCATACTTGGGTCTGACTCTGTAATATTATAGTAAAGAGCATCCCATGTTTTTAAAATGGCATGGTTTGACAAGCAGACTCTCTAAAGTAGGATAATTGGATTTGAATGCGAGGTAATTCATATTTAGAGACAGCAAAAGTGGTATTTAAAATTCATTGGCATGGTGGGAATTACTTGAGCCCGAGATTGATTATATAATCAGTTGTTTTGCATCAGGCTGAGTGCGTATGTGTGTGCGGGTGTTTGTGTGTGTGTGTGTTTCAGTTGCACTCAAATTCAGTTTGAGAGAGCACGTTCAAAACCCAGTGTAATCTAACAACGCAATGACATGGAACACTTACTTCCAATGACTAGTCTGAAAACGCACTCTGAGAAAAACAGAAATCTGCCCTATTTGCCACTTGACCCCTCTAAACTATTTCAGCCGGAAAGATCCTGCACACTATTGTTAATCAATCAACCTATTAACGTGAGGAGCAGGAAGCATTTTGTCAGGCTGTGCTTGCTGTTAATGAGTGCAGTTATCTCAGTGATCTGCCTGCACTGTGATTCACACGCACACACATACACAATGCTCGCTCTGAGGTACTGTTGAGACTTCAGTACTTCCTGCAGTCAAATGACCAAATCACCCTCTTGTGGCCTCATGGGTGGAATTTTATTTTTTATTTTAAACTGCAGAAAATCCAATGTTTCTATTTCAAACGGTTTTGTTATATTTCAGTCCCCATTCAGTCTGCATCAGTCATAACATGCTGCCCCGCTCTAGCTGCCACTGCTACTGAGGCTTGGGCCCAGACAGACAAAGAGATAGACAGACACAGGACATTGCTTTATCAGGCCCATAAGTGTGTAACAATTGACCACAAGGAGTAACTGGGGCTCTTGTTAATTATCCCTGGGGTGTAGTGAATGTGTTGGAGGTGGTTCAGTAAACAGTTGTTCATGTGATGAGTAAACTAACCTTGGCTGTTTATTTATTTTCCCTTTTGTACTTTTACTATTTGCTCATCATTACAACACTGCATATAGGCATATGACATTTAAAATGTATTTATTATTTTTCAGCTTCCGTGACCGTAATGTTTACAGTTCATTTTTATTGTTTAGTTAACTTTTGTTTATTATCTACTTCACTGTTTGGCAATGTTAACATATGTTTCCCATGCCAATAAAGTCCTTGAATTGAAAGAGAGCGAGAGAGAAAGAGTGGGAGAGAGAGAGATGAGCTGTGTAAGCTCATGTATACACTAAGGGCATTCTTTGGCGTTGGGACAGGAGGAGAATATGAGAAGGAGGCGTGCTAACGTTTTTTTCTGTGCACAAGAAGGGTCGTTTATTCATAACACTCCCAGACGCAGGTGTAGACCAGGCTACCTATTCATATGCTCTGCACTCTTCTTCGATCAATACCTACACTTCGAGACCAAGGAGCTTCGGGAGGAATTACCAGCCGGAGAATGGTTTCGCAATGTTAATTGATATTTGGTGCGGTTATTTTGTTCTCTCTCATCCATACTTCCCGAGCGCAAATGACTTGACATGGATTGTGGTCGCAGTTAGGGACTTTATTTGTGAAAAATAGAGGAAGAATTTAACACGATGACTGACCAGGTAAGGTGACAAAACAAATTCAGCTCTGACCTCACTGTTTTTATGTGCCAAACGTTTTCTTTGAGTTCAGTAGACTATAACAAATTGCATCTTTAAACTACATACCGGTGCGCTGTATGCTACATAACGTCTTTAGCAGAAAGACTACGGAGCTGGCTTGGGAGCTTCGCGATATGTGGAATTCTAGTAGCACGTGCACGCTGACAAAGCTGTCACTATGTTTACGCGCACAACTCCCACTCTCAATCAGCGTTGTCTGTCATCTCCCGAAAGGTGCGGACACATCAATTAGTATTTGTTTCATAAGCAGGCTCATCTCTCTTCTATAATAAATTAGGATCATTATTATGATGTATTTACAGTATAATTACTCGACATGTTGAATTCGAAACTAAAATGTGATCATCAGTGGGCAAATAATAGCGGGTCTAATAGTTACACTATAGTGGCAACACTACCAACAGTAGCCTAGCAGCCAGAGCAATTTATGTTCTATAGTGGTAATACAATGAGCAAACAGAAGTATAGCAACAAAGCATTGCCTGCAGGCCTACAGTATTGTACTGTACTATTTTGTTATTGCCCAATGTTGTGTGTTACGGTTTGCCCTAGTTTCTCACCTGTCAGTCGATCCTTCTCGGTGTCTTTCTTTATTGCTCTCCTGCATCTCCTTGACAACAAAGACCTTGATTCATTAATTGCACCCTTTCAATTACTCTTATTGGTACTGTGCCTGAGTCCAGCAATACACTCTATCCTTGTGTGTCACTGAGTGGAGCTCAGCCACAGGCACACCTGCTCCTGGCTCTGTGCTGGCTCCCAGGGTGAGTGCTCCAACTATATGAATTGCTGTATTAATATTGATGGAGGTCATCTGACTGATCTGCTGCAGTACACACGCTGAATGCTCCCAGCAACACAAACTGATGGCTTTGGTTGTTGTTGAAAACTGATGGCTTTGGTCGTTGTTCTGAGAACACTGAAGTCTCTATACTGTGTGTCTGTGTGTGTTTTGCGTGTTTGCATATGCACACACACACAAAGGTTTAGGTAGGCCTATACGTAGGTATGTGTGTTTACGTTTTGCGTGCATAGAGCCTATAGCTTACTGTAGACATGTTTAACTGCTTTTGTGTGTGACATGCAGGAGGAGGGCTCATGGACATTTATGTTCTGGACCTATTTTCTGCTAATGCATCCCAGAGTCCCATTGTAACAGTCTTGCTTCCATCCCTGTCCTCGCCCCAACCTGAGCTTGAACCAGGGACCCTCTGAACACATCAACAACCGCCCCCCACGAAGCATCATTACATTTCACTCCACGAAAGCCTTGGAGCTGATCTGATTGGTCAGAAGACCGATTAGTGTTTAAACGCAGCATTTGCTTCCATAGTAATAGGCCTACTGTGTCAACTATTTGTGTCAAATGTAACTCTTCTTCTCCTGCATTAACATTCACTCAGTTCCATGCTCATAAGGGTCATGTCCTTTGGGGCTTGTACTCACTACCTATTTTTTTGTCTCTCTCAGTACAGTATGCTTCTTACCACCGCTCCCCCTCTGAGAAGAGGAAGCACACCTCTACCAATCAAGCACCAGCTGAGGCGGGAGGAGGCCGTATCAGAGGACCGTGGTTGGATACCAGGGATTGACAAACCATCCACACTGCCAATCAGTGACACTCTTTGCCAGGATGAATCATTTGGTCAGGTGGCAGAGGGGTATCATGGGAGTGCTATAAGGATCGTACTACTTGGGCAGAATGGGGTTGGAAAATCATCGCTGGCTCTGTCCCTGGCTGGACTGTCAGACAGATCTCTTTCGGTGGACTCTGAAACAGCCTGTGGTAAAGTTCTTCAATGTGTTTATATTTCTGTGTGTGCGTGCGTGTGTGGATTGTAGTGTGTGTGCAGTGTGCACGTGGTATCTACTTTATGTCAATCGCATTACATCATCCACCACAAAAGACCAACATCATTCTGATTCGTGAGGTTGAGAGTTACTTTTCCCATTTTCTGAGTGCATTCTAAAGGTAGAGAAATTACAAGATAAACCAAAAAAGCACTCTGTGTCACTAGGCTGTCTGAAAGGTCAGGGTGATAATAACAGCAGTCTTGGGCCAATCACTCAACCAATCAATGCTCCAGCAGAGTGATGAGCACACTGCTCTGTAAGAGGTGCTGCAAGAGACATGTCATAAAGAGTCAGACCACAAAGTATTCATTATGGTTCCTAGGATCCTGGAGAGTCAAGGTATTTGCAACATAGCTATTTCTGGAACCTTAATGCTCTATGTGGGCCACCGTACTGTAGGCTACCATAACCTTGTCCAATATCTGTGTGTGCTTCCAACTCCTCAGCCTATCATTGTGTAATACCAGACATGGGCCTCGGTTAACTTTTATTTTTTTTATTTCACCTTTATTTAACCAGGTAGGCTAGTTGAGAACAAGTTCTCATTTACAACTGCGACCTAATCAATAGGCTGAATGTTTTCTTGCATATCCACCTCAAACCATTTGTAGTGTGTGTTATCATGTGTTTGTGTATCACTTTATTGTTCATTGTTGTGTATGTTCATGTGTCATGTTTGGTTACAGGAGAAGGCTACGAGCGCACAGTGTCAGTTGATGATGAGGAGAGTTCAGTCATCATTTATGACAACTGGAAACAGGTATTTAAGGCATTCTCTACACCACAGGTGTCAAAACTCATTCCACGGAGGGACAAGTGTCTGCGGGTTTTCGTTCCTCCCTTGTACTTGATTGATCAACTAAGGTCACTAATTAGTTACAAACTCCCCTCACCTGGTTGTCTAGGCCTTAATTGGAGCCAAATTGAATGGAAATAACAAAAACCAGCAGACATTCAGCCCTTCATGGAATGAGTTTGACACCACTGCTCTACACTGTCATTCTACTACTGTCAATATGTTCAACTAATTCTCTCTGTACTGTCTGTCATGTCTTGGTCTCTCTCTTTCTCTCTGAATCTAATTCACTTTGCCTTTATGACACTGATTGCATTCCTGTTCATGCCGCTACATTTTGAATAGATAAGCCACCCGGAGACAGTGGCAGCCACAGATTATATGCCTTTTAGCCTTTTTTAGCTCTTACTTAGATAACTTGAAATTGCTTTCACATTCATGTGATTTGCTCAAATTTCTGTCTGAGTACAGATGTGTGGTGGGTGGTAATGCAGATGATTTGCTTCATTACATGTTTTGATAAATAGCCTGAATGTGTACAGTCCTCTCTTTTCTGGCAGAATTTGGAAGGGATTTTGAATGGTCTTAGAATGAGATTGTTTTGTTCTATTCAAATATTTGAGTTATAAAGAGGCTAGAGGAGCACAGCTGGTCTAAGGTGATTTTGTGTGTGTGTGTGTGTGTGTGTGTCTGTTTACTAGTCCTTTTTATTTCCCTTACTTAGAAAACTTGGAATTGCTTTCAAAGCCCATTCAAAATCCCTTCCAAATTCTGCCAGAAGCTAATTATTTAAATATGTAATAAAGACATGAATCAGCATTACCACCCTGCAAATATCAGACAGGAAAATTGGAACATGAATGAGATTGTTTTGTCGTATTCAAATATCTGAGTTATAAAGAAGCTAGAGAAACACAGCTGTACTAAGGCTGATCTGTGTTAATACTGTGTGTGTATGTGTGGGGGGGGGGACACTGAGGATTTCATTATGATAAAGTACACTTGGTAATAGTCTAATATTAACCAGGTAATAGCCTTCTATGATGATGGTACACTCAATGCTGTAGTGTGTACACATGGACTTTATACCAGATGTCCAGGAGTACTCCCTAGTTTACTAAGTGTGAGTTATTTAAACCTACAGATGTAGGATCTTAATTTTATCACCCTGTTGCAGGACAACTTTCAAGAAATACAGGACATTTACAATGTGTAGTGTATTTGAGGTATAAAAAGGCCAGAAAAGGTTTTGTAATTTCCACTATGAATTGTCAGACTTGATTTTCCCTTACGAAAAATGTGTCAACCCGTACAAAAATGTCCATTAATTATAATCCACATAATAATTCCCATTTCCTGTTGCAGAATGATGTTCCTGCTGTAACAAACTGGTTTAAATTAAGATCCTGCGTCAAATAAAATACAATAGTGTTTGTGACATGCTTCATGACAAAAACGGGTGTAGACGGACAGTGAAATGCTTACTTTCGGGCCCTTCCCAACAATGCAGAGAGAAAACAGGAGAAATAATAGAGAAATAATAACGGGTGTAATAAATACATAATGAGTAACGGTAACTTGGCTATGCACGGGGTACCAGTAATGAGCCAATGTTTAGGGGTATGAGGTAATTGAGGTAGATACAGCACAGTGCCTTCAGAAAGTATTCAGACCCCTTGACTTTTTCCACAATTTGTTACGTTACCACCTTATTCCAAAATGAATTAAATTCATGTTTTTCCTCATCCATCTACACACTACCCCATAATGACACATTTTTTCAAATGTACACTACCGTTCAACATTTTGGGGTCACTTAGAAATGTCCTTGTTTTTGAAAGAAAAGCCTTTTTTTTTGTCCATTAAAATAACATCAAATTAATCAGAAATACAGAGTAGACATTGTTAATGTTGTAAATTACTATTGTAGCTGGAAACGGCTATAGTAGAATATCTACATTGGCTCACAGAGGCCCATTATCATCAACCATCACTCCTGTTTTCCAATGGCACGTTGTGTTAGCTAATCCAAGTTTATTATTTTAGAAAGCTCTTTGCAATTATGTTAGCACAGCTGAAATCTGTTGTACTGATTAAAGAAGCAATAAAACTGGCCTTCTTTAGACTAGTTGAGTATCTGGAGCATCAGCATTTGTGGGTTCGATTACAGGCTCAAAATGTCCAGAAACAAAGAACTTTCTTCTGAAACTCATCAGTCTATTCTTGTTCTGAGAAATTGCCAAGAAACTGAAGATCTCGTACAACGCTATGTACTACTCCCTTCACAGAACAGCGCAAACTGGCTCTAACCAGAATAGAAAGAGGAGTGGGAGGCCCCGGTGCACAACTGAACAAGAGGACAAGTACATTAGTGTCTAGTTTGAGAAACAGACGCCTCACAAGTCCTCAACTGGCAGCTTCATTAAATAGTACCCTCAAAACACCAGTCTCAACATCAACAGTGAATAGGCGACTCCGGGATGCTGGCCTTCTAGGCAGAGTTGGGGAAAAAAGCCATATCTCAGACTGGCCAATAAAATGAAAAGATTAAGATGGACAAAAGAACACAGACACTGGACAGAGGAACTCTGCCTA
Organism: Oncorhynchus nerka; assembly: GCF_034236695.1. Taxonomy (NCBI): domain Eukaryota; kingdom Metazoa; phylum Chordata; class Actinopteri; order Salmoniformes; family Salmonidae; genus Oncorhynchus; species Oncorhynchus nerka. The sequence continues at coordinate 33,702,004 of NC_088424.1, forward strand.
GAAGGCCAGCATCCCGGAGTCACCTCTTCACTCTTCACAAAACCCGAGCCATGAGGTCGAAGGAATTGTCCGTAGAGCTCCGAGACAGGATTATGTCGAGGCACAATTCTGGAGAAGGGTACCAAAAAATGTCTGCAACATTGAAAGTCCCCAAGAACAAAGTGGCCTCCATCATTCTTAAATGGAAGAAGTTTGGAAGCACCAAGACTCTTCCTAGAGCTGGCTCCCCGACTAAACTGAGAAATCAGGGGGAAAGGGCCTTGGTTAAGGGAGGTGATCAAGAACCTGATGGTCACTCTGACAGAGGTCCAGAGTTCCTCTGTGGAGATAGGAGAACCTTCCAGAAGGACAACCATCTCTGCAGCACTCCAACAATCAGGCCTTTATGGTAGAGTGGCCAGACGGAAGCCACTCCTCAGTAAAAGGCACATGACAGCCCACTTGGAGTTGCTAAAAGGCACCTAAAGGACTCAGACCATGGGAAACAAGATTCTCTGGTCTGATGAAACCAAGATTGAACTCTGGCCTAAATGCCAAGCATCACGTCTGGAGGAAACCTGTCACCATCCCTATGGTGAAGCATGGTGGTGGCAGCATCATACTGTGGGGATGTTTTTCAGTGGTAGGGACTGGGAGTCTATTCAGGATTGAGGGAAAGATGAACAGAGCAAAGTACAGAGAGATCCTTGATGAAAACTTGCTCCAGAGTGCTCAGGACCTCACCTTCCAACAGAACAACAACCCAAAGTCACAGTCAAGACAATGCAGGAGTTGTCTCTGAATGTCCTTGAGAGGCCCAGCCAGAGCCTGGAATTGAACCCAATCGAACGTCTCTGGAGAGATTTGAAAATAGCTGTGCAGCGACACAACCTGACAGAGCTTGAGAGGATCTGCAGAGAAGAATGGGAGAAACTCCCCAAAAACAGGTGTGCCAAGCAATTTGCAGAAATAACTAAAAACATGTTTTTGCTTTGTCATTGTGGGGTATTGTATGTAGATTGATGATGGGGGAAAAACACAATATAATCCATTTTATAATAAGGCTGTAACATTAAAAAAAAAATGTTTTTTTACATCGGTAGTGTCGTTTCGCTCAGGGGAACTCCATTTTAAGGCATTTCTCTAAAAGGGAATAAACTTTCAAGCTTTCACCTCTTTTTATCTCTCTGGTCTTGCTTTTTTCAGTAAAGATATCTCTTTCTCCTCCCTCCATCTTTTCCCTGATTTACCTCTTTTCTACAAAAAAATCTAATCAAATTGTATTTGTCACATGTGCCAAATACAACATGTGTAGACTTTAGAGTGAAATGCTTACTTACAAGCCCTTAACAAGCCCTTTGCCGTTTTCATCTTAAAATGAATCTCCTATCTCTCTCCTTCTCTCTTGCCCCTCTCGTTCGTGTGCTCCCTTTCTTACTCAGAACTGACCCTTTTTTAGTGTAGTTAAATCTCTCTGAAAGTCAGTTACATGTGTTATTCTCTGCATGTTTATACAAGTGCAGGTGTTACGCCATGGCAACATGAGCAGGCCAGTGGGGTTTGGAGCGTCTCCAGCCCAGCAGCAGTAAGGAGAGAGAGCAGACTGGACCAGCTCCCGCTCGCCCCAACACACACACACACACACACACACAGTCATTCAAACACACTCACCAACACCCTTCTTTCACTGCTGATGCCACGTTGACCCTGATAGCAGCATCACTGCAATGAATTCTGGGTGTGTGTGCGTACTTGTATGCGTAGCATGCGTGCAGTGTGCACTGACCCCAGAGGATTTTGTCTAACTCTAGCTAGTCCCCTATTCCATCTGTGCTCCACCCTCCCCAGGTTACCATGGTGACCAGTGGACTGAACAAATCCCCAACATGGATTACATCATGTAGTTGTAGAAGTAGTGGGCTACAAAGCTTCTGGCTCCCAGAGTCGGTGGGAACCACTGGTTTTACAGTAGCTGCATGTGCCTCATCATAACCCAACCAATCGTCTGGAGTATTTTATAGGATAATAAAACATTTATAATAACTAGATTGTGATTTTAGAGTCGTTCCTTGGTTCCCAGCTGATTCACACCTGCTGCTAGTTGTACCTTCTTCCATGTCAAAGCACCTGAGTCCTACACTATCAGCAGCCATACAGCCACATCATCACAGAACATTTCACAGAGTACACTCACACACACAAAGCACTCAGAGAGTTTACACACCCACAGCGGCGCTCTGAGCTTCTCTTCAGCTAGCCCTGGGACTGGGAGTCTTGACGTCAGGCTTAAATAAGTCATCCAGCTTCCTAAAATAGCCGGCACATGCATGGCCGGGACCTGGATGTCCTCTACTGTACTATTTGCCATCTTCTGTGTAGATCACTCATGCAGACAATCAGCCACCATCTTTCAGGGCCAGTGGGATGTGTTTTGATGGTTGTGAGTTGGTTCTCTAGCACTTCCTCTCTCTATTAACAGGCTGACCACACCTGTCTGCACCACCAGGCTTTTTCGATGCTGGAGGTCTGAGCCAGCTGTGAGCGAATGGATCTAAGTGTAGAGCCATTCATTACTGCACCGGCAAGCCTATCGAAATACACTGTATGTTTGCTGCAAGTGTCCATAATTATTTGACAACTGTAAAGTGCAACATTTATGGTAGAAAAGCTTGGAAGCACTCCGAGGCCAATCGAAGTCGGCCAGTACACGGTAGCTATCTTGAGGAGACAAGGATGTGTGTGATTTGGTGGTGTTCACTGCTTGACTTGGGCAGGAGCTCACGGGAGCTGAGTACTGGTACCTCATATTTTCTACAGCTTGAGCTCGTTTAGTTTCATTTTAGTTTAATTTATTTTCACCAAAGAAAACAAGTGATCGACAACAATACAAATAAAATTTGTATAAAATTTGGATTTAGATCCGGGCTTTTCGCTGGCCATGGCAGAACACTGACATTCCTGTCTTGCAGGAAATCGCGCACAGAACGAGCAGTATGGCTGGTGGCATTGTTATGCTGGAGGGTCATGTCAGGATGGGTACCACATGAGGGAGGAGAATGTCTTCCCTGTAACGCACAGCGTTGTAATTGCTTGCAATGACAACAAGCTCAGTCCGATGATGCTGTGACACACCGCCCCAGACCATGACGGACCCTCCACCTCCATCCCGCTCCAGAGTACAGGCCTCGGTGTAACGCTAATTTATTTGACGATAAACGCGAATCCGACATTCACCCCTGGTGAGACAAAACCGTGACTCGTCAGTGAAGAGCACTTTTTGCCAGTCCTGTCTGGTCCAGCGACGGTGAGTTTGTGCCCATAGGCGACGTTGTTGCCGGTAATGTATGTGAGGACCTGCCTTACAACAGGCCTACAAGCCCTCAGTCCAGCCTCTCTCAGCCTATTGCGGACAGTCTGAGCACTGATGGAGGGATTGTGCGTTCCTGGTGTAACTCGGGCAGTTGTTGTTGCCATCCTGTACCTGTCCTGCAGGTGATGTTGTTCGGTGTGCAGATGTTGTTACACGTGGTCTGGCACTGCGAGGACGATCAGCTGCCCATCCTGTCTCCTTGTAGCGCTGTCTTAGGCATCTCACAGTACGGACATTGCAATTTATTGCCCTGGCCACATCTGCAGTCCTCATGCCTCCTTGCAGCATGCCTATGGCACGTTCACGCAGATGAGCAGGGACCCTGGGCATCTTTCTTTTGGTGTTTTTCCAGAGTTAGTAGTAAGGCCTCATTAGTGTCCTAAGTTTTCATAACTGTGACCTCAATTGCCTACCATCTGCAAGCTGTTAGTGTCTTAAAAACCTCTTACAGCTACCCCCCTACTTTTTTCAATTTCCTTCTGAAGACATACCCAAATCTAACTGCCTGTAGCTCAGGCTCAGAACCAAGGATATGCATATTCTGGATTTCATTTGAAAGAGAACACTCGGAAGTTTGTGTAAATGTGAATTGATTGTAGGAGAATATTTCATAAAAGATCTGGTTTAGACAATACAATGAAAACAACATATGTTTTTTCATTTTTATTGTTGTATCATCATCTTTAAAATGAACAAGCCAAAACAAACGTTCAGATAGGATAATGGGGACAATTTCAGTGAAAAACATAAGAGAGCAACAGTACTTGCGCAAAGTTTCAGAATGATAACTTCCAAAATGAGTGCGCTACATGACATTTGTCATGAAGTCACCCAGGTGTCCCACACAAGTAGCCCAAATGTACCCAAGTGGCCAAATTGGTGAAGTTATACATTTTGAATGGAATAACTATATACAAAATACCAAAATGGTATTCTAACACAACCCCCCCAAATAATGGAGAAAAAACATGAAAAAAATATATACATTTACAAAATAACACTTTCAATATTTGGAAGACCATCAGTCCTCTACACAATATTGTCCTGCTGATGCCAGGTGCCATAGCAGTCTGTTTCTGCTGTAGAGCAGAGGGTCACCAAGCATGTGGTGCAGGTGATGGGGGACTTCATTTTGCAAAGAACACAGCAACGCCTCCATGCTGTGCCCTTTTGGCCCTGAGGCACATCCATGCCTGCAGAAATACATTTGGGCAGATGAACACCACTTGTGGCAGGAGCTGGATGAACCAGCTTCAGTGGGGGATGGACACCTTGGCACTGGGGGCTCCCATTCGGAGTCAGTGTCACTGTGAAAGAAAATGTTCAGTTAGAATAGTTTCACATATGAGCCCTGTATCAACAGGTATAATAAACAGATATATATAGAGTACAGGGAACATAAGGTTGAATATATTATTATGACATGCTAGATCTACTGTCTCATTTATATTATGACAGACCAGCTAAATCTATTGTCTATTTTATATTATGACATTTCAGCTAGATCTACTGTCTCTATTATATTATGACAGACCAGCTAGATCTACTGTCTTTATTATATTACAACAGACCATCTGTATCTACTGTCTCCATTTCACTTTGGCCATTGTTGTGGGCCTGCCCTCCCCTCAACAGCCTCAAATAGGCTATTTCATGTGGGGGTGGGTTGGCAGACACACGCATCTCACATTTCATTACATTACATTTTTATATATTGCTACAAACATTTTAAGAAATCACACATTTTTTATTTTTTATTTAACCAGGCAAGTCAGTAAGAACAAATTATTATTATGACGGCCTAGGAACAGTGGGTTAACTGCCTGTTCAGGGGCAGAATGACAGATTTGTACCTTGTCTGCTCGGGGGTTTGATCTTGCAACCTTCCGGCTCTAACCACTAGGCTACCCTAGGCTACCACTAACCACTAAACACTAGGCTACCCTGTTGGTAATTTATTTCAAACAACGGCATTAGCAAAACGATGTCCTCTCCGTTCAAAAAATAGTCCTCCATTTGGGAATCGCTAAATTAATCGTCCTCCAACAATCTCTGTCTCACTTTCCCGATCAATTTCTTCTAAAATTGTGTGTACATCTGTATATCTAGACTTAGATTTAGCTTTCCCTGACTTAGTCGCCATACTGATTGATATATAAACAGCTGAAGATGCGCTTTACCACAACGTAACATGCGTTGCTCCTTCCGGTATGAAACTTCAATGGCGAATGACCCTCTTTACGCCAGAGTTTACTACATGGGTTGGTCTTCCAACACATAAACATTACATATTGCTGTTTACCTCAGCTCATTGGCTATCTACCCAGCTAGATTTCAAGACGATCAGTGTTCATTGGGTTAAAATAGAGTCAATCAACGAAACAGCAGTCATATCATTGGTGCACAATGATGTCATTACTTGTTGTCTTCAAATCGGTTTCTTTCAGTCAATACGTCCCGCGAAATGACCCATCAGATTTCGTTGTGTTACAAACAAACCAGTTGATTATAATGAAACCAAACATGACTGGAAAAGTCACGTTTTGTGTGTATTTACATCGAATGTGTCGTCGAAAATGGAATGAGACGGAATTCACGACACAAGCGGTTCACAAAATGTTTCGTGTTAGGCTATAAGAATGGATTTTATCAAACAAAAGACCATTCATTGTGTAACAATGAGCATTGGGATTGCAAACCGAGGAAGATCATCAAAGGTAAACTATTTATTTTATTGTCGTATGTGATTTTGTTACGCCTGTGCTGGTTGAAATAGTTTTTTTTTATGGGGCTCTATCCTCAGATAATCACATCGTATTCTTTCACAGTAAATCCTTTTTTAAATCTGACAACGCAGTTGGATTAGCAAGATTCTAGGCTTTCGAAACACGTGAGACACTTTTATTTTTATGAATGTTTAATATGACTATTTATGTAGCGATCACCGTATGTTGTCGAATTTAATCCCGCTAATGGGTTCGGTGCGCAGAGGTTAACGACCGTTCCACAGGATGTTCATTAATAGTTGGAAAACAGTTTAAACCCTTTACAATGAAGATCTGTGAAGTTATTTGAATTTTTACGAATTATCTTTGAAAGACAGGGTCCTGAAAAAAGGGACGTTTCTTTTTTTGCTGAGTTTATATGTAGAGCAGTATTGTGTGTGTCTGAATAGAGGGGTCAGTATCTATTGTTGTGTGTGTCTGTCTGTATAGAGCGGTCAGTATCTAGAACAAATAGATTTGAGTGGTTTTTAAAGAGTTCAGAGTTTAACATGGGACACAGTATTTAGTAGTTCATTCAGCTATTGCTGAAGAAGCAGCTACTCTTCCTGGGGTCCACATGAAACATGACACATTACATCATACAGAAGACTAATGGACAAGAACAGAACTACACACATTTAAAATAAGAACAATGGACCACAGGAGGAGAATGCAGACTGTCTTGGAGAGACTAATATACAGTAAGAGAATGAATTTTATTTTATTTTGGAATCTTTCATCAGAGAGGCTAAGCATACAAGTCAACTGTATGTCTAGAAATGCATTGGAAATCATTCAGATTTCTTTGTAAAATAAAATATATATATATATACTGTACTTTTAACTTCAATACATATTTGACAAAATGATGTCTAATGTCATGTATATTCACCGTTTTCCTGTATTGCATTTACACATTATCCTGAATGAGATTCATGGTGAAAACATCAGGTTTCAGTTGTTTCTTTGTTTCAAATATTTTTATTAAACACACACAAGAATGGTGTATAGGTATACATGACAAGTATACAATTCTTATCTAAACATAAAAGAGCATACAGGAACAACAAGACCCAGAGTTCTGGGTGCAGCCCCCCTCCCATCCCCTATTCCCCCCCACCTCCCAACTGCTCGGGTGGTAGGGCCAGCACACGCTGCCCAAAGGTAGATTAAAATATTACAATTGAGAGTGCGTTAATAAGTACAAATTCACAGCGCCGACTCGTCCAAGTAGGAGAGGAAAGGCTGCCAGATTTGATCAAAAGTTGATAATTTATTGTTCAGAATATATCTAATTCTTTCTAAGTGTACAGTGTTTGCCAATTCACTGAGCCATAATTTGGTAGAGGGCGCTTTCCTCCTTTTCCAAAACAACAAGATTAGTTTTTTTGCCGAGATGAGACCATACGAGATTAGTTGTTTTTGGGGGTTGGTTAATCCGTTTAGGGACTCAGATACTCCCAGGATTATCAGAAGCGGGTCTGGATCTATTGAAGTCTCCAAAACTTCAGAGAGGATCCTAAAATTCCACACCAATAACCATGCAAGCTAGAGCATAGGGCAAAGCAGTGGAGTAGTGTACCCTGCGTAGCCTGACATTTATCACATGTAGGGGATGTGTCAGGAAATATCCTATGCAGTTTAGTTTTGGAATAGTGTAATCTGTGTAATACCTTGAATTGTATGAGACGATGTCTGGAATTAATGGAGCATGTGTGGATATACTCCAAGCTCTCTTCCCAGTCTGCCACTGAGATGTCAGTCCCTAGTTCTTCCTCCCATTTTGCCTTGATGGCATCAGTAGAAGGTGTGCTAACAGATTGAAAAGCATCATATAGACGCGATATCAGTTTATCTGAGGTGGGGCATATTTTTATGCATCCGTCAAACATGGAAGGTTTAGCATCCCCAAATGTTGGGAGGTGTTTTCTAACGTAGTCTCTAATTTGTAGGTATCTGAAAAAATTACTTCTGGGAAGATTATAAGTTTCCCTCAGCAGCTCAAAGGAAGCAAAGGTCCCTTCTATGTATAAATCCCCTATGGTACTTATCCCCAACTCTCCCCATCGCTCAAAGGTGTTATCAAGGTTAGAAGGGGCAAAGGAGGGATTCCTGGCGACAGGGAGCATGAATGACATTGGTCTGAGCTCAAAGTGGACTTTAATTTGCTTCCAGATTCGGACTGTGCTATGTATTATAGGATTGTTACAATAAAGTGACATCTCCAGATTGACAGGCGACAAAATCACAGCGCCAATAGAGAAGGGGTGACACTCCTCACGCTCCATACTAAGCCAGCTGGGTGCCGGGAGTACGTCATCCAACAGAAACGTAACAATGCGGAGGTTAGCGGCCCAGTAATAAAATATAAAATTTGGGAGAGACAATCCTCCTTCCATCTTGGATTTACAGAGGTGTTTTTACCTATCCTGTGTGTTTTATAATCCCAGATGAAAGGATTGATAATTGAGTCCAGTTGTTTATGAAAGGATTTAGGTATGAATACTGGGATGTTCTGATATAGGTAGAGCAGTTGTGGGAGGAAGACCATTTTAATGGCATTAATTCTTCCGAGCAGAGAAATTGGGAGAGTTCTCCAAAATAGTATGTTTGCTTTGAGTTTTTGTATCAGAGGGGAAATTCTCTTTAAATAGTAAGGAGTATTGTTTGGTAACTACAATTCCTAGGTAGGTAAATTTTTCTGAAGATAACTTAAATGGGAGATGTTCTAGCCAGGAGGTATTTTGCGACCGTATGGGCATTAATTCACTCTTGTTCCAATTTATTCTGTATCCCGAGAAGGTACCAAACAAATTGATCACATCAAGAATAGCTGGGATACTAGCCTGGGGTTCTGCTACATAGAGGAGGATGTC
>NC_088424.1:33715993-33833493 GCF_034236695.1 Oncorhynchus nerka
TAATAAGGCAGAATAGTTGAAACTGGAGCAGCAGCACAGTCAGGTGGACTGGGGACAGCAAGGAGTCATCATGCCAGGTAGTCCTGGGGCACGGTCCTAGGGCTCAGGTCCTCCGAGAGAGAGAGAGAAAGAATGAGAGAATTAGAGAGAGCATATGTGGGGTGGCCAGTCCTCTTCTGGCTGTGCCGGGTGGAGATTATAACAGAACATGGCCAAGATGTTCAAATGTTCATAAATGACCAGCATGGTCGAATAATAGTAAGGCAGAACAGTTGAAACTGGAGCAGCAGCAAGGCCAGGTGGACTGGGGACAGCAAGGAGTCATCATGTCAGGTAGTCCTGGGGCATGGTCCTAGGGCTCAGGTCCTCCGAGAGAGAGAAAGAAAGAAGGAGAGAATTAGAGAACGCACACTTAGATTCACACAGGACACCGAATAGGACAGGAGAAGTACTCCAGATATAACAAACTGACCCTAGCCCCCCAACACAAACTACTGCAGCATAAATACTGGAGGCTGAGACAGGAGGGGTCAGGAGACACTGTGGCCCCATCCGAGGACACCCCCGGACAGGGCCAAACAGGAAGGATATAACCCCACCCACTTTGCCAAAGCACAGCCCCCACACCACTAGAGGGATATCTTCAACCACCAACTTACCATCCTGAGACAAGGCTGAGTATAGCCCACAAAGATCTCCGCCACGGCACAACCCAAGGGGGGGGGCGCCAACCCAGACAGGATGACCACAACAGTGAATCAACCCACTCAGGTGACGCACCCCCTCCAGGGACGGCATGAGAGAGCCCCAGTAAGCCAGTGACTCAGCCCCTGTAATAGGGTTAGAGGCAGAGAATCCCAGTGGAAAGAGGGGAACCGGCCAGGCAGAGACAGCAAGGGCGGTTCGTTGCTCCAGAGCCTTTCCGTTCACCTTCCCACTCCTGGGCCAGACTACACTCAATCGTATGACCCACTGAAGAGATGAGTCTTCAGTAGAGACTTAAAGGTTGAGACCGAGTTTGCGTCTCTGACATGGGTAGGCAGACCGTTCCATAAAAATGGAGCTCTATAGGAGAAAGCCCTGCCTCCAGCTGTTTGCTTAGAAATTCTAGGGACAATTAGGAGGCCTGCGTCTTGTGACCGTAGCGTACGTGTAGGTATGTACGGCAGGACCAAATCAGAGAGATAGGTAGGAGCAAGCCCATGTAATGCTTTGTAGGTTAGCAGTAAAACCTTGAAATCAGCCCTTGCTTTGACAGGAAGCCAGTGTAGAGAGGCTAGCACTGGAGTAATATGATCAACATTTTTTTGGTTCTAGTCAGGATTCTAGCAGCCGTATTTAGCACTAACTGAAGTTTATTTAGTGCTTTATCCGGGTAGCCGGAAAGTAGAGCATTGCAGTAGTCTAACCTAGAAGTGACAAAAGCATGGATTAATTTTTCTGCATCATTTTTGGACAGAAAGTTTCTGATTTTTGCAATATTACGTAGATGGAAAAAAGCTGTCCTCGAAATGGTCTTGATATGTTCTTCAAAAGAGAGATCAGGGTCCAGAGTAACGCCGAGGTCCTTCACAGTTTTATTTGAGACGACTGTACAACCATCAAGATTAATTGTCAGATTCAACAGAAGATCTCTTTGTTTCTTGGGACCTAGAACAAGCATCTCTGTTTTGTCCGAGTTTAATAGTAGAAAGTTTGCAGCCATCCACTTCCTTATGTCTGAAACACATGCTTCTAGAGCGAGGGCAATTTTGGGGCTTCACCATGTTTCATTGAAATGTACAGCTGTGTGTCATCCGCATAGCAGTGAAAGTTAACATTATGTTTTCAAATAACATCCCCAAGAGGTCAAATATATAGTGAAAACAATAGTGGTCCTAAAACGGAACCTTGAGGAACACCGAAATTTACAGTTGATTTGTCAGAGGACAAACCATTCACAGAGACAAACTGATATCTTTCCGACAGATAAGATCTAAACCAGGCAATCATCTTTGGTGATTATATGGGGACATACGCTAAGTGACAAGTTACACACAAGTGAGCTTGTGAGAGTCCGGTATGTGTGCATTAGTGTGGGCATGTGAGAGTGTAGTACACGTTTGCAAGCTGTAAATAATTTTGTGTGTGTGTGGACGGCAGTATACCATGACAGATGGTCTGAGTGGAACAGAACAGAGAGGAGCTGACTGACTAGAAGACAAACACAGTGTTGAGTTATCAAGCATCCCACTGATGAAAAGCCCTTTTATTTTGTCACAGTTACCCTGGAGAGCTCTCTGTCATGACACTGCCCATCCTTCTCCGGCGTGGCCGTGTTTCTCTTGGCTGCTTACAAAGATTAGTGGCTGTCTCTCCCTGCTCCACAAAGCCTGCTAGTCCCACTCCACTACCCCATCTCCTCCCTCCTCTCATCCTCCTCCCGTCTCTCATCCCTCCCCTCTCCTCCCCCTGCACCAAGCCCAGACGGTGACAGGTGGCCAGGCTCACTTCTGCGCCGCTAACTCCCTCCCTCCTCCAGAGGGAGATGGAGTGTGTTCCGGAGACCATGGATTCCCTGCTGCGGGGTACAATCCTCTTTGGCTTGTAGGAGCTGGGAATTTTTCAGGCGGAGGCTCTCCAGAGGGCTGAAATGTACCTTCAGATCCATGTGGATGTAGGGCACACAGACCGAAACAGAAACAGGCAGACACAGGCAGACAGGGCTGGCTATGGTGGGTTAAGAAAGGGGGCTGGCAGCTCTTCTCCTTCTGTGTGCCTGAGTGAGTGAGTGAATCAGAGAGGCCTGTCCTCCAGAGCCACAGTTTACTATACAGGCCAGGACTAGAGGGAGGGAGACATAATTTAAGCCCAGTGCTTCAGTGGGGAGTGGCCACCACTAAAAGGGTCAGAAGCCTCAAACTGAAGCAGGAAGTTCACAAGGGCACAATGTGTTGGATTTAGGACAAAGCCCCTGTGAGTCCACTCAGCAGAGAACGTAAAGTAGGATTAAAATAAGCGTTATGCCAGGTGGTGAGGGATAAGAACTAGCACAATAGTACTGATTTAGAATGATTCAAATTCTGAATTTCAGAGCTGGGTAATCATCTTAAATCCTCCCTCTGATATAAGCGTTCATTATGTTACATGCATTAAAACAAGGTAGGTTATAGTCTGGGTGGTGTGGTGGTCAATATACATGTTTGAATCCAGGCCACTCTTTACCTTTCTTTCTCTCAGTCTCTACACTATCCAACAAAACGTAAAAAATGCTAAATATATTTATATAAACATAATGTAGGTTTTTGAGAAGAGAACAAGTGTGTATCAGTATCATTAATGTGTGTGTGTGTGTGTGTGTGTGTGTGTGTGTGTGTGTGTGTGTGTGTGTGTGTGTGTGTGTGTGTGTGTGTGTGTGTGTGTGTGTGATGCAGGACCTGTCCACGCTGCAGTGTGAGGTGGTTGTCCTGGTGTTCTCGGTGACTGACAGGAGGAGTTTCCAGCGCACTGCACAGCTCCGCCTCATCCTCAGGGAGTCAATGCCCCACACTCCCATCATCCTCGTGGGCAACAAGAGTGACCTTGTCCGTTGTCGAGAGATCAGCACAGAGGGTAGGGAGGACATCCTCGCTATACTGTAACACACATACACACCGTTATCAAGAGTGCCCAAGGCATATATTTTCAACGTGCCTCTTGTCAATCAATCTAAGGGTCTCTCCTTTCCACCTTGTGCCACCATTCTCATGTAATCACCTACAGTGCAGTGTACAGATATAATACAGTATTGCATGCAAATGTATAAAATACATACTTACAGTCGACACCATATAACCCCCACCACTTTTCCTGTCAATTCTTTTACCGTACTGTCTTGATCCTGCAACAGTTTTACAACGCAGGAACTTCCCTGTCCCACCCAATAAAAATCACTCCTATTCCATCCCGTGCTCAATTTTACACGCAGAAATCAGCTCTGCAGATATCATCTCTGCATGTGAGTAGCCATAGCAACTGCTCCATTTTGGCTGCCACTTAGCGCTCACGAGACAGTTGCCTGCCCTGCACACACAGCCGATAACAACCACATTATGAGATTTTTACGATGAAGGCAGCCTCACTACTTAGTCGGAATAACTTAATTCCTCTCTTAAAGGCTTCATCATTCACTGACATACGTTGGCATCTGAGGTAAAGTAGTGAGTGCGCAGTAGCCATGGCTACAACTGCAGCGAAATGACAATACATTTTTTATAGGTTTTGATTACGTAAACTACACTACCGTTCAAACATTTGGGGTCACTTAGAAATATCCTTGTTTTTGAAAGAAAAGCTCATTTTTTGTCCATTCAAAATAACATCACTTTGATCAGAAATACAGTGTAGACGTTGTAATGTTGTAAATGACTATTGTAGCTGGAAACGGCAGATTTTTAATGGACTATCTACATTGGTGTACAGAGGCCCATTATCAGCAACCATCACTCCTGTGTTCCAATGGCACGTTGTGTTAGCTAATCCAAGTTTATTATTTTAAAAGGCTAATTGATCATTAGAAAGCTCTTTGCAATTATGTTAGCACAGCTGAAATCTGTTGTACTGATTAAAGAAGCAATAAAACTGGCCTTCTTTAGACTAGTTGAGTATCTGGAGCATCCGCATTTGTGGGTTCGATTACAGGCTCAAAATGTCCAGAAACAAAGAACTTTCTTCTGAAACTCATCAGTCTATTCTTGTTCTGAGAAATGAAGGATATTCCATGCGAGAAATTGCCAAGAAACTGAAGATCTGGTACAACGCTGTGTACTTCTCCCTTCACAGAACAGCGCAAACTGGTTCTAACCAGAATAGAAATAGGAGTGGGAGGCCCCGGTGCAGAACTGAGCAAGACGACAAGTACATTAGAGTGTCTAGTTTGAGAAACAGACGCCTCACAAGTCCTCAACTGGCAGCTTCATTAAATAGTACCAGCAAAACAGCAGTCTCAACGTCAACAGTGAAGAGGTGACTCCGGGATGCTGGCCATCGTCATGGTTAATCTATTCTGGGCCTCTGTATTACGCCAATTATCTCTCATATCTGTATTTCACAGATAAACTGTTTGGGAGAAAAAATTGAACTGTGTATTTGTTCCCTCAAGAACCCATAAATATAATTTTGGCTTGGTGATGTTAAGCTCTATTCAATCCATATTATGGAAGTTCAGAGTAATTTAAAGGCAATGTTCCTGCGTTGGTGGAGACTACATTCACGGTAAATGCTGAATATGTTGGCTCAATCTTAAATTACCTTTAAATGTATATTGCACAATCTGTAACAGATACAGATTGAAAAGAGCCCTTACTGTGAAATGTCTTCCAGTGGGTTTACAATTTGTCGGAGAGTGGGTATCCCGCCTCTACCATCCGTTCTAAATTGCAATCACTCCGTTCGAGATTTCCCTACCAACGGGACATTCAAAACTGTAATATCTTATGTTTCACGAGTCGTAGCTGAACGACGACATGGATACTATAGTGCTGGCTGGGTTTTCCATGCATCGGAAGGACAGAACAGCTATGTCTGGTTAGAAAAGGGGTGGGGGTGTGTGTCTATTTGTCAATAAGGGCTGGTGCGTCTATTATTAAAGAAGTCTGAAGGTATTGCTCGCCTTAGGAAGAGTACCTCATGGTAAGCTGTAGACCACTCTATCTACCAAGAGAGTTTTCATCTATATTATTCGTAGCCATCTATTTATCACCACAAACCGATGCTGGCACTAAGACTGCACTCAACGAGCTGTATAATGCCATAACGAAACAAGAAAATGCTCATCCAGAAAAGCCGCTCCTAGTGGCTGGGGACTTTAATGCAGTAAAACTTACATACGTTTTACCTCATTTTTACCAGCATGTCACGTGCAACAGGAGGGAAAAAAACTCTAGACCACATTTTTTCCACACACGGAGACGCATAAAAAGCTCTCCCTCACCCTTTATTTGGCAAATCTGACCATAATTCTATTTTCCTGATTCCTGCTTACAAGCAAAAACTAAAGCAGGAAGTAACAGTGACTCGCTCAATGCCCTCAGACAAACCATCAGTACAGGACTAAGATTTAATCCTACTACACTGGCTCTGATGCTCGTCGGATGTGGCAGGGCTTGCAAACTATTCCGGACTTCAAAGGGAAACCGAGCCTCGAGCTGCCCAGTGACACAAGCCTACGAGGCTGGTCATGACTCACATTGAGGCTGGTCATGACTCACATCAACACCATCATCCTGGAAACCCTACACCTACTCCAATTTGCATACCGCCCCAAAAGATCCATAGATGACATCTCATTCACACTCCACACTGCCCTTTCCCACCTGGAAAAAGGAATACCTATGTGAGAATGCTGTTCGTTGACTACAGCTCAGCGTTCAACACCATAGTACCGACAAATCTCATCACTAAGCTAAGGACCCTGGGACTACACACTTCCCTCTGCAACTAGATCCTGGACTTCCTGACTAGCTTCCCCCAGGTGGTAAGGATAAGCAACAACACATCTGCCACGCTGATCCTTAACACTGGGGTCCCTCAGAGGTGTGTGCTTAGTCCCCTCCTGTACTCCCTGTTCACCCACGACTACATGGCCAAGAACGACTCCAACACCATCATTAAGTTTACTGACAACACAACAGTGGTAGGCCACATCACAGACAATGAGACATTCTATAGGGAAGAGGTCAGAGACCTGGCAGTGTGGTGCGAGGACAACAATGTCTCCCTCAATGTGAGCAAGACAAAGGAGCTGATCGTGGACTACAAGAAAAGGAGGGTCGAACAGGCCCCCATTAACATCGATGGGGCTGTAATGGAGTGGGTCGAGAGTTTCAAGTTCCTTGGTGTCCACATCACCAACAAACTATCATGGTCCAAACACACCAAGACAGTCGTGAACAAGGCACGGCAACACCATTTCCCCCACAGGAGACTGAAAAGATTTGTTGTGGGTCCCTAGATCCTCAAAAAGATCTACAGCTGCACCATCGAGAGCATCCTTACCGGTTGCAACACCGCCTGGTATGGCAACTGTTATGGAAACTGTCTCTGTATACATTTCCGTGATTACAATGCAAAACCCATAGCAAAACTCAGTCACATAGCCTACAGTAAGCAACAGAAAACCCTTCTATTATTGTTCTATCAATGAAAGCAGTGACCTCTACGTACTTGTAGAGGTGTTTATGGACACGTAGCTCTCCCTCCCTCCTCATCCCCTGCTGGGGGAATTCAGCTGTATGCCTCCCGTCTTCTGTTGTTATTTGGAGTATCTCTCTAGCACAGAGGACTGGTGTCACTATCTTTATACTCATGCAAGCACACACACACACACACACACACACAAATTTACAAACACCAGCCGGCAATCACATACACACACTCTCACACCTCTCTCTCCCCTCTCAGTGTGGGTGGGGGGTGGTGACACTGCCTGTGCCATGTGTGGAAGGCTGTGATAAGGAGCGTCAGAGAAGAGAGAAGAGAAATGACTGTGGTGTCTATGCTACAAGGTGCTGCTGCAGGGGTGTGTGAATAAAAGTGATTAAATCGGACCAGTTGTGAGTTGGTATTTGTGTACAGTGTGGGTGTGAGACCTTTTGTTTTGGGTGAAACATTTTTTGTTTCGTATAGGTTGTCCAGAAGATAATGGAAGTGTGTGTGTGTGTGTGTGTGTGTGTGTGTGTGTGTGTGTGTGTGTGTGTGTGTGACAGAGAGAACCACAGTAATGATGTGGTCATTGATGTGGAAATGCTACATCTGTCTTTTGTATCCATCGATCTACGGTATTCTGAGCCCTGACTCCCTGTCCGATATTTGAGCCTGAATAAGGAAGAAAACTTGCCTGGCTGGAGGACTATTTACCATTGACTGTATTGTTTGGTGCCTGTGGTTGAGATATGGGTTTAGGTCATAAAATGTATTTATGGTATTGCTGTGGCACATTTATTTCTCTCTCCCTTCTCTTTCTCTTACTATGTATATATTAACAGTGCATTCGGAAAGTATTCAGACCCCTTGACCTTTTGCACAGTTTGTTACGTTACAGCCTTATTCTAAAATTGATTAAATAGTTTTTTCCCCTCATCAATCTCCACACAATACCCCATAATGTCAAAGCAAAAATAGGTTTTTAGACATTTTTGCAAATGTATAAAAACCAATAAACGGAAATATCACATTTACATAAGTATTCAGTACTTTGTTGAATCACCTTCGGCAGTGATTACAGCCTCGATTCTTCTTGGGTATGACGCTACAAGCTTGGCGCATCTGTGTTTGGGGAGTTTCTCCCATTCTTCTCTGCAGATCCTCTCAAACTCTGTCAGGTTGGATGGGGAGCATCACTGCACAGCTATTTTCAGATCTTTCCAGAGATGTTCGATCGGGTTCAAGTCCCAACTCTGGCTGGGCCACTAAAGGACATTCAGAGACTTGTTCCGAAGCCACTCCTGCGTTGTCTTGGCTGTGTGCTTAGAGTCATTGTCCTGTTGTAAGGTGAACCTTCACCCCAGTCTGAGGTCCTGAGTGCTCTGGAGCAGGTTTTCATCAAGGATTTCTCTGTACTTTGCTCCGTTCATTATTCCCTCATCCTGACTAGTCTCCCGATCCCTGCCGCAGAAAAACATCCCCTCAGCATGATGCTGCCACCACCATGTTTCACTGTAAGGATGGTGCCAGGTTTCCTCCAGACGCAATCCTTGGCATTCAGGCCAAAGAGTTCAATCAATCAAATGTATTTGTAAAGCCCTTTTTACATCAGTAGATGTCACAAAGGTCTATACAGAAACTCAGCCTAAAACTCCAAACAGCAAGCAATGCAGAAGTAGAAGCACGGTGGTTAGGAAAAACTTCATAGAAAGGCAGGACCCTAGCAAGAAACCTAGAGAGGAACCAGGCTCTGAGGGGTGGCCAGTCTTCTTCTGGCTGTGCCGGGTGGAGATTATAAGAGTACATGGCCATTTAAGGCCAGATTGTTCTTGAAGATGTTCAAACGTTCATAGATGACCAGCAGGGTCAAATAATAATCCCAGTGGTTGTAGAGGGTGCAACAGGTCAGTACCTCAGGAGTGAATGTCAGTTGGCTTTTCATAGCCGAGCATTCAGAGGTCGAGACAGCAGGTGAGGTAGAGAGAGAGATTCGAAAACAGCAGGTCCGTGACAAGGTAGAATGTCCGGTGAACAGGTCAGGGTTCCCTAGCCACAGACAGAACAGTTTAAACTGGAGCAGCAGCATGACCAGATGGACTGGGGAGTTATCAGGCTAGGTAGTCCTGAGGCATGATCCAAGAGCTCCGGTCCTCCGGGAGGGAGAGAGGGAGAATTAGAGGGAGCATACTTAAATTCACAGGACACCAGATAAGACAGGAGAATTTCACCAGATATAACAGACTGACTCTAGCCCCCTGGAACATAGACTATTGCAGCATACAGTGGGGAGAACAAGTATTTGATAACCTGCAAAATCGGCAGTGTTTCCTACTTACAAAGCATGTAGAGGTCTGTAATTTTTATCATAGGTACACTTCAACTTTTTAAGTAATTAATGTGCATTTTATTGCATGACATAAGTATTTGATCACCTACCAACCAGTAAGAATTCTGGCTCTCACAGACCTGTTAGTTTTTTTTTAAGAAGCCCTCCTGTTCGCCATTCATTACCTCTATTAACTGCACCTGTTTGAACTCGTTACCTGTATAAAAGACACCTGTCCACACACTCAATCAAACAGACTCCAACCTCTCCACAATGGCCAAGACCAGAGAGCTGTGTTAGGACATCAGGGATAAAATTGTAGACCTGCACAAGGCTGGGATGGGCTACATGACAATAGGCAAGCAGCTTGGTGAGAAGGCAACAACTGTTGGAGCAATTATTGGAAATTGGAAGAAGTTCAAGATGACGGTCAATCACCCTCGGTCTGGGGCTCCATGCAAGATCTCACCTCATGGGGCATCAATGATCATGAGGAAGGTGAGGGATCAGCCCAGAACTACACGGCAGGACCTGGTCAATGACCTGGTAAATGACCTGAAGAGAGTTGGGACCACAGTCTCAAAGAAAACCATTAGTAACACACTACGCCGTCATGGATTAAAATCCTGCAGCGCTCGTAAGGTCCCCCTGCTCAAGCCAGCGCATGTCCAGGCCCGTCTGAAGTTTGCCAATTACCATCTGGATGATCCAGAGGAGGAATGGGAGAAGGTCATGTGGTCTGATGAGACAAAAATAGAGCTTTTTGGTCTAAACTCCACTCGCCGTGTTTGGAGGAAGAAGAAGGATGAGTACAACTCCAAGAACACCATCCCAACCATGAAGCATGGAGGTGGAAACATTCTTTGGGGATGCTTTTCTGCAAAGGGGACAGGACGACTACACCGTATTGAGGGGAAGATGGGGCCATGTATTGCGAGATCTTGGCCAACAACCTCCTTCCCACAGTAAGAGCATTGAAGATGGGTCATGGCTGGGTCTTCCAGCATGACAATGACCGGAAACACACAGCCAGGGCAACTAAGGAGTGGCTCCGTAAGAAGCATCTCAAGGTCCTGGAGTGGCCTGAACCCAATAGAAAATCTTTGGAGGGAGCTGAAAGTCCGTATTGCCCAGCGACAGCCCCGAAACCTGAAGGATCTGGAGAAAGTCTGTATGAGGAGTGGGCCAAAATCCCTGCTGCAGTGTGTGTAAACCTGGTCAAGAACTACAGGAAACGTATGATCTCTGTAATTGCAAACAAAGGTTTCTGTACCAAATATTAAGTTCTGATTTTCTGATGTATCAAATACTTATGTCATGCAATAAAATGCTAATTAATTACTTAAAAATCATACAATGTGATTTTCTGGATTTTTGTTTTAGATTCCGTCTCTCACAGTTGAAGTGTACCTATGATAAAAATTACAGACCTCTACATGCTTTGTAAGTAGGGAAACCTGCAAAATCGGCAGTGTATCAAATACTTGTTCTCCCCACTGTAGATACTTGATACTGAGACGCGTGGGTCCGGGGACACTGTGTCCCTGTTGAACGATACCCCGGGACAGGGCCAACCAGGCAGGATATAACCCCACCCACTTTTCCAAAGCACAGCCCCCTCACCACTAGAGGGATATCAACAGATCACCAACTTACATCCCTGAGACAAGGCTGAGTATAGCCCACGAAAATCTCCCCCACAGCACAAGCCCGAGGGGACGCAAAACCGGACAGGAAGATCACGTCTGTGACTCAACCTACTCAAGTGACGCACCCCTCCTAGGGAGCGCATGGAAGAATCCCAGTGGAAAGCCCTTGCTGTCTCTGCCGGCCAAAGTATTTTTCCACCGGCACAGGTTTCATAAATTCACAAATAGCAATTAAATATTAACTTGAATATCTTGAAAATCTTCCTCTGATTTGTCATCCAAAGGGTCCCAGCTACAACATGTAGTGTCGTTTTGTTAGATAAAATCCTTTATATCCCAAAAAGTCTGTTTAGTTTGATGCCATCGATTTGAGTAATCCACCCGTTCAACATGCAGAGAAAGGAATCCAAAATGCTAACGCTAAACTTTGTTAAAACAAGTCAAAATATGTTTCTATGCAATCCTCAGATACCCTAAAATGTAACTAAACTATAATATTTCATATGGAAAGAAGTATGTTTAATAGGAAAAATGATATTAGCAGGTGCGTCTCCTCCTCGTCACGGCGCATACATGAGTTTCCAAGTCTGTATCCCTGTGGTAAAACTCATAATTCTTCCTCGTTTTGGAAGAAACAAGCCTGAAACCTTGAACAAAGACTACTGACACCCAGTGGAAGCCATAGGAATTACATACTGGGAGCTAGATTTCATCTTTTACCTATACATTCTATTGGATGAGCATGGGCTCTCAAAAAAGAAAATATGTTGGTTTTTCTTTGTATTTTCTCCTACCATATCTATTGTGTTAAAATCTCCTACATTATTTTAACATTTCTACAAACTTAAAGTGTCTTCTTTCCAATAGTACCAATTATATGCATATCCTGGCTTCAGGGCCTGAGCAACAGGCAGTTTTCTTTGGGCACGTCAGTAAGTCGGAAATTGAGAAAAAGGGACCCTAGCCCTAACAAGTTTTAAATTAGCCCTAGCCTTAACAGGAAGCCAATGTAGAGAAGCTAGCATTCGAGTAATATGATAAAAAATGTGGGTTCTAGTCAGGACTCTAGCAGCCATGTTTAGCACTAATATAAGTTTATTTAGTGCTTTATCTGGGTAGCCAGAGAGTAGAGCATTGCAGTAGTCTAATCTAGAAGTGACAAAAGCATGTATTAGCTTTTCTGCATAATTTTTGGACAAAATGTTTCAGATTTTTGCAATGTTACGAATATGGAAAACGCTGTCCTTGAGATATTCTTGATATGTTCATCAAAAGAGAGATCAGTGTCCAGAGTAACGCCGAGGTCCTTCAGTTTTATTTGAGACGACTGTACAACTATCAAGTGGCGCAGCGGTCTAAGGCTCAGTGCTTGAGGTGTCACTACAGATACCCTGGTTTGAATCCAGGCTGTATCACAACTGGCCGTAATTCGGAGTCCCATAGGGCGGTGCACATTTGGCCCAGCATTGTCCGGGTTAGGCTGGTGTAGGTCGTCATTGTAAATAAGAATTTGTTATTAAATGACTTGCCTATTTAAATAAAGGTAAAAAAAAATCTAAATAATTGTCAGATCCAACAGCAGATCTCTTTGTTTCTTGGGACCTAGAACTAGCATCTCTGTTTTGTCCGAGTTTAAAAGTAAAACATTTGCCGACATCCACTTCCTTATGTCTGGAACACAGGCTTCCAGGGTAGGCAATTTTGGGGCTTCGAATTGTACAGGCAAGTGTTGTCCGCATAGCAGTGAAAGTTGACATTGCGTATACGAACGACATCACGAAGAGGTAGAATATATATATAGTGGAAACAATAGTGGTCCTAAAACGGAACCTTGAGAACTTACAATTGATTTGTCAGAGGACAAACCATCCACAGAGACTGATATCTTTCTGACAGATAAGATCTAAACCAGGCAAGAACTTGTCCTTGTAGACCAATTCGGGTTTCAAATCTCACCAAAAGAATGTGGTGATCGATGGTGTCAAAAGCAACACTAAGGTCTAGGAGCAAGAGGACAGATGCAGAGCCTTGGTTTGACACCATTAAAAGGTAATTTACCACCTTCACAAGTGCAGTCTCAGTGCTATGATGGGGTCTAAAACCAGACTGAAGCATTTCGTATACATTATTTGTCTCCAGGAAGGCAGTGAGTTGCTGCGAAACAGCTTTTTCAACAACAACAACAATGGAGGAATGGGAGATTCAATATAGTCCGATAGTTTTTTACATTTTCCTGGTCAAGGTTTGGCTTTTACAGGAGAGGCTTTATGACTGGTACACATCCAGTGGATAGGGAATCATTTATTATGTTCAACATAGGAGGGCCAAGCACAGGAAGTAGCTTTTTCAGTAGTTTAGTTGGAATAGGGTCCAGTATGCAGCTTGACGGTTTAGAGGCCATGACTATTTCCATGAATTTGACAAGAGATACAGGATTTTTTTTTAAATTGAGTGTCTCCATTGATCCTAGGTCCTGGCAGTTCTGCGCAAACTCAGGACTACTGAGCTTTGGAGAAATACAAAGATTCAAATTGGAGTCTGTAATTTGCTTTCTAATAATCATGATCTTTTCATCAAAGAAGTTCATGAATGTATCACTGCTGAAATGAAAGCTATCCTCTCTTGTTTAATGCTGCTTTTTAGTTAGCTTTGCGACAGTGTCTTATTCTCCTCAATTAAGTTGTAAAAATAGGATGATGGAGCAGCAGTGAGGGCTCTTCGATACTGCACGGTACTGTCTTTCCAAGCTAGTCGGAAGACTTCTAGTTTGGTGGAGCACCATTTCCGTCCCAATTGGAAGCTTGTTTTAAGGCTCGGGTATTTTCTGTGTACCAGGGAGCACATTTCTTGTGACAAATGTTGCTTGTTTTTAGGGGTACGACTGCATCTAGGGTATTACGCAAGGTTAGGTTCCTCAGTTAGGTTAACCCATTTTTGGACTCCAACGTCCATGGGTAAGTGGAGGGAGTCTGGAAGGGCATCTAGGAATCTTTGGGTCGTTCGAGAATTTATAGCACGTCATTTGATGATACTTGGTTGGGGTCTGAGCAGATTATTTGTTGTGATTGCAAACGTAATCAAATGGTGGTCCGATAGTCCAGGATTATGAGAAAAAACATTAAGATCCACAATATGTATTCCACGGGATAAAACTAGATCCAGGGTATGACTGTGGCAATGAGTAGGTCCGGAGTCGATAATGGCTCCGAAAGCCATGTGAATATTAAAGTCACCGAAAATGTGAATATTATCTGCCATGAATACAAGGTCCGATATGAATTAAGGGAACTCGGTGAAGAACGCTGTATACTGCCCACGAGGCCTGTAAACAGTAGCTATAAAAATGACTGAGTAGGCTGTAAATTGGGTTGTAAATTGAAATTGCTGTCATAAATGTTAGCAACACCTCTGCCTTTGCGGGCTGTACGGGGTATATGGTCACTAGTGTAACCAAGAGGAGAGTCCTCATTTAACACAATAAATTCATCAGGTTTAAGCCATGTTTCAGTCAGGCCAATCACATCAAGATTATGATCAGTGATTAGTTCTTTGACTATGACTGCCTTGGAAGTGAGGGATCTAACATTAAGTAACCCAATTTTGAGATGCGAGCTATCACAATCTCTTTCAATAATGACAGGAATGGAGGTTTTTATTCCAGTGAGATTGCTAAGGCGAACACCACCATGTGGGGCGACAGGGTAGCCTAGTGGTTAGAGCGGTGGATTAGCAACCAGAAGGTTGCAAGTTCAAATCCCAAATCTGTCGTTCTACCCCTGAACAGGCAGTTAACCCATTGTTCCTAGACTGTCATTGAAAATAAGAATTTGTTCTTAACTGACTTGCCGAGTTAAATAACATAAAATGTTTTGTTTTGCCAAACCTACATTTCTACACTAGCCAGTTTTAGCCTTAGCCAGGACCATCTTCAGATTAGCCTTTATGCCGGTAGCCCTGCCCCCTGGTAAACAGTGTATTCTTTTTAAGTCTAATATTACGGGTAAAAGAGTCGCCAATGACTAGGGTTTTCAATTTGTCAGAGCTAATGGTGGGAGGCTTCGGCAGCTCAGACTCAGTAACGGGTGGTTGAGAGACCTGAGAAGGCTCCTGACTCCGACTTGTTGCTTAATGGGGAGAACCGGTTGAAAGTTTCTGTCGGCTGGCCACTCTACCATAAAGGTCTGATTGGTGGAGTGCTGCAGAGATGGTTGTCCTTCTGGAAGGTTCTCCCATCTCCACAGAGGAATTCTGGAGCTCTGTCAGAGTGACCACCGCAGCTAGCGACTGGAACGAGCTGCAACAAACACTCAAACTGGACAGTTGTGGCTGCTTTACGTGATGTATTGTCGTCTCTACCTTCTTCCCCTTTGTGCTGTTGTCTGTACCCAATAATGTTTGTACTATCTATTGTGCTGCTACCATGTTGTTGTCATGTTGTGTTTCTACCATAATGTGTTATCATGTGTTGCTGCCATGCTATGTTGTTGTCTTAGGTCTCTTTTTATGTAGTGTTGTGTTGTCTCTCTTGTTGTGATGTGTGTTTTGTCCTATATTTTTATTTTTAATCCCAGCCCCCATCCCCATAAGGAGACCTTTTGCCTTTTGGTAGGCTGTCATTGTAAATAAGAATGTGTTCTTAACTGACTTGCCTAGTTAATTAAAGGTTAAATAACATTTAAAAAATGACCATCGGGTTCTTGGTCACCTGCCTGTCCAAGGCCCTTCTCCCCTGATTGCTCAGGCCAGGCTGCCAGCCCAAGGAAGAGTCTTGATGGTTCCAAATTTCTTAAATGTAAGAATGATGGAGGCCACTGTGTTCTTGGGGACCTTCAATGCTGCAGAATGATTTTGGTACTCTTCCCCAGATCTGTGCCTCGACACAATCCTGTCTCGGAGCTCCACGGACAATTCCTTCTTTTTTTTTGCTCTGACATGCAATTTCAACCGTGGGATGTTATATAGACAGGTGTGTGCCTTTCCAAATCATGTCCAATCAATTTAATTTACCACAGGTGAACTCCAATCAAGTTGTAGAAACATCTCAAGGATGATAAATGGAAACAGGATGCACCTAAGCTCAATTTCAAGTCTCATAGCAAAGGGTTATTTTTAAAACCACTTTGTCATTATGGGTATTGTGAGATTTATGAGGGAAAAAATAATTGAATACATTTTAGAATAAGGCTGTAACATAACAAACGGTGGAAAAAGGCAAGGGGCCTGAATACTTTCCCTTAATTGGGGAGGACAGGCTCTTGGTAATGGCTGGAGCAGAATAGGGGGAATGGTATCAAATACATCCAACACATAGTTTGATGCCATTCCATTTGCTTTGTTCCAGCCATTATTATGAGCCATCCTCCCCACAGCAGCTTTCACTGAGCTCTAACCATTGTTAATAACACAATGCTGTTGTTTAATATCTACTGCTCTCTCTAATGCTTAGTCTGCCTTCTCCCTACACCTCCTCCCTCTGTCACCCCTCCTCCCTCTGATACCCCCTCCTCCCTCTATCACCCCTCCTCCCTCTGATACCCCCTCCTCCCTCTCTCCTCCCCTCCTCCCTCTCCCCTTCTTTGTCCTTGCTCTCTCTCCCCCTCTTGCTCTCTCTCTCGCTCACTCTCCTCTCTACTCCCCTCCTCTATCCTCTTCCCACCTCAGCCACTGCCACCACAACACTATAATCTCACGGTGGTCTCATCTTATTGTGGCTCCTCCCTGCCTCGGCTCAGCTGAGAACGGCTCAGCTCCATTAAAAAAAATGTCATTTTCATTCCGCTCTTAACAGGTTAAGACTCCATTCAATCAGCTGTTATATGTAGTAGATATTAGGATAAGCCCAACTGACCTTTCCACTAAACATGGCTGTCATGGTATCTCTCTATTGCTACATCCCTCACCCCTCTCTCTGTGTTCCAGAGGCCCACTCCAGTGCCATGATGTATGACTGCCAATATCTGGAGCTGTCTGCCTCCCTGGACCACGGCACCACCGAGTTGCTGGAGGGGGCAGTGAAGGCTGCCAGGGGTGACTGCGTGGGGCCAGGCTGGACGGAGGGGGACCCCGGGGCGGGGCGCAGGGAGAGCCTGACCAGCAAGGCCAAGCGCTTCCTGACTGGCTTGGTGCCACGCTCCTACGGCCGAGGAGACAGGGACCGAGGCCAATACAGGGAGATGAGCAGGCACCGGGGGAGCAAGATCCTCCGACAGAAATCACGCTCCTGCCATGACCTCAGTGCAATGTGACACATCAGACAGACAGAGAGAGAGAGGGGATGGGAGGTGTGTGAACGGGGAAAGAATGAAGGAGGACAACAGGGAATGGGAGATAAGTTATGGAAGGGGAAAATGAATAGGAGGATGGTGAGAAGTGGAGAGAGAGAGAGAGAGATGAGGTGAAGTCATCAGAATTGCGAGATGAGATGGATACGAGACGACTCATTACGCAATGAGAGAGAAAAAAAACAATGAGGAGTGATATTGGAGAAAGATGAATGAATCAAGAAGGAAAAACGGTGATTGGAAAATGTGCAAGATGGAAAAGAATTGCTCACAAATTAATACACCCAAGAGGCATGTAGTGTCTGATTATGTAGAGACTGATATAGATCTAATATAGACCTAATGATTATGTAGAGATTGATAGAGATCTAATGATTATGTAGAGACTGATAGAGATCTATTGTACACCTAATGATTATGTAGAGACTGATAGAGATCTAATGTAGACCTAATGATTATGTAGAGACTGATATAGATCTATTGTACACCTAATGATTATGTAGAGACTGATAGAGATCTAATGTAGACCTAATGATTATGTAGAGACTGATAGAGATCTAATGTAGACCTAATGATTATGTAGAGACTGATAGAGATCTAATGTAGACCTAATGATTATGTAGAGACTGATAAAGATCTAATGATTATGTAGAGACTGATAGAGATCTATTGTACACCTAATGATTATGTAGAGACTGATAGAGATCTAATGTAGACCTAATGATTATGTAGAGACTGATAGAGATCTAATGTAGACCTAATGATTATGTAGAGACTGATAGAGATCTAATGTAGACCTAATGATTATGTAGAGACTGATAGAGATCTAATGTAGACCTAATGATTATGTAGAGACTGATAGAGATCTAATGTAGACCTAATGATTATGTAGAGACTGATAGAGATCTAATGTAGACCTAATGATTATGTAGAGACTGATAGAGATCTAATGTAGACCTAATGATTATGTAGAGACTGATGGAGATCTAATGTAGACCTAATGGTTATGTAGAGACTGATGGAGATCTAATGTAGACCTAATGATTATGTAGAGACTGATGGAGATCTAATGTAGACCTAATGGTTATGTAGAGACTGATGGAGATCTAATGTAGACCTAAGTCCCTGTTTAAAAGCATGATGTTACACAGTGAATAGATTTGCAGTGATAAGACTTGCCCAGTAGGCTCATGTAATTATAATAACAACGTCCTGGATTTACTTCTTATTGGCCGGAAGCTATGGTATACTATCCCTCCCCTGTGATCTCCAATGCAATGCCCTTTTCAAAAGCCTCATCTTGCACTTTTTATACCGATCAGATTTAATGTCGCTGCTGCATAATCCCTTTATATCAGGTATTGCTTTTGGAGATTATTTTTTTCTGTAGAGTAGGTAGTGCTCAATAATCCCATAGATGAGAGAACTTGGTTGGAGCAGGTCATATATAACAGGAGCTATTTTGAAAGTGAATGTAAACTCAAGTCTTGCGGTTATATGGAATCTGGCCACTTATCCCACTACACTCTCCTTTACATTGACTCAATGCTAAACATCCCTGCACTCAATCATGATCCTATTTAATTGGGCAAGGAGATTTTCCTCACCAGGAAAAACTACAGGCTCTACTTAAATATATATATGCAGCTACTGCAGAGCCTAGCGATAAGTAAATCGCTCTAAATTAATAGAAGTAAGGAATACTTGTAACTAGGGCCCAGACCTAACAGGGAAATCTCTGGCAGAACCCACAGAATGGCAGAACCCACAAACTGGCAGAACCTACAGACTGGCAGAACATACAGACTGGCAGAACCTACAGACTGACAGAACCTACAGACTGGCAGAACCTACAGACTGACAGAACCCACAGACTGGCAGAACCTACAGACTGACAGAACCCACAGACTGAGAGAAGCCACAGACTGGCAGAACCTACAGACTGACAGAACCCACAGACTGAGAGAAGCCACAGACTGGCAGAACCTACAGACTGACAGAACCCACAGACTGGCAGAACCCACAGACTGACAGAACCCACAGACTGGCAAGAACCTACAGACTGGCAGAACCTACAGACTGACAGAACCCACAGACTGGCAGAACCCACAGACTGACAGAACCGACAGACTGGCAGAACCTACAGACTGACAGAACCCACAGACTGGCAGAACCTACAGACTGACAGAACCCACAGACTGGCAGAACCTACAGACTGACAGAACCCACAGACTGGCAATAACCTACAGACTGACAGAACCTACAGACTGACAGAACCCACAGACTGGCAGAACCTACAGACTGACAGAACCCACAGACTGGCAGAACCTACAGACTGACAGAACCCACAGACTGGCAGAACCTACAGACTGACAGAACCTACAGACTGACAGAACCCACAGACTGGCAGAACCTACAGACTGACAGAACCCACAGACTGGCAGAACCCACAGACTGGCAGAACCTACAGACTGACAGAACCCACAGATTGGCAGAACCTACAGACTGGCAGAACCTACAGACTGACAGAACCTACAGACTGGCAGAACCTACAGACTGGCAAGAACCTACAGACTGGCAGAACCTACAGACTGACAGAACCCACAGACTGGCAGAATCCACCGACTGGCAGAACCCACAGACTGGTAGTACCCACTCCAATAACTGCTGACTGAGGCTGAGTCAGAGCATATTGGCTTGCTAGAGGAACACAGTAATATATATTATACAGTGCCTTTCGGAAAGTATTAAGAACCCTTGACATTTTTCACATTTTGTTACGTTAAAGCCTCATTCTAAAATTGATTAAATAGTTTTTTTCCATCATAAATCTACACACAATACCCCATAATGACGAAGCTAAAACATTTTTATTTTTTTATTTTTTACAAATGTGTTAAAAATAAAAAACTGAAATATCACATTTACATAAGTATTTAGACCATTTACTCAGTACTTTGTTGAAGCACCTTTGGCAACGATTACAGCATTGAGTCTTTTGTATGACGCTACAAGCTTGGCACACCTGTATTTGGGGAGTTTATCCCATTCTTCTCAGTAGATCCTCTCAAGCTCTGTCAGGTTGGATGGGGAGTGTTGCTGCACAGCCATTTTCAGGTCTCTCCAGAGAAGTTAGATCGATAAGAGGAATACTGGACAAGAGGAATACCTATGTAAGAATGCTGTTCATCGACTACAGCTCAGCATTTAACACCATAGTACCCTCCAAACTCCTCTTTAAGCTCAAGATCCTGGGTCTCGAACCCGCCCTGTGCAACTGGGTCCTGGACTTTGTGATGGGCCGCACCCAGGTGGTGAGGGTAGGAAACAATATCTCCACCCAGCTTATCCTCAACATTGGGGCCCCACAAGGGTGAGTTCTCAGCCCTCTCCTGTACTCGCTGTTCACCCATGACTGCGTGGCCATGCACGCCTCCAACTCAATCATCAAGTTTGCAGACGACACTACAGTGGTAGGCTTGAATACCAACAATGACGAGACAGCCTACAGGGAGGAGGTGAGGGCCCTCGGAGTGTGGTGTCAGGAAAATAACCTCACTCTCAACAAAACAAAGGAGATGATTGTGGACTTCAGGAAACAGCAGAGGGAGCACCCCCCTTTCCACATCGACGGGACAGTAGTGGAGAAGGTGGAAAGTTTTAAGTTCCTCTGCGTACACATCACAGACAAACTGAAATGGTCCACCCACACAGACAGCGTAGTGAAGAAGGCTCAACAGCGTCTCTTCATCCTCAGGAGCCTGAAGAAATTTGGCTTGTCACCAAAAACACTCACAAACTTTTACAGATGCACAATCGAGAGCATCCTGTCGGGCTGTATCACAGCCTGGTACGGCAACTGCATCGCCCACAACCGCAAGGCTCTCCAGAGGGTTGTGAGGTCTGCACAACGCATCACCGGGGGCAAACTACCTGCCCTCCAGGACACCTACACCACCCGATGTTACCCGATTTAACAGGAAGGCCAAAAGGATAATCAAGGACAACAACCACCCGAGCCACTGCCTGTTCACCCCGCTACCATCCGGAAGACGAGGTCAGTACAGGTGCATCAAAGCAGGGACAGAGAGACTGAAAAACAGCTGCTATCTCAAGGCCATCAGACTGTTAAACAGCCATCACTAACATTGAGTGGCTGCTGCCAACATACTGACTCAACTCTCTAGCCACTTTAATAATAAAACATTTGGATGTAATAAATGTATCACTGGTCACTTTAAACAATGACACTTTATATAATGTTTACATACCCTACATTACTCATCTCATATGTATATACTGTACTCTATACCATCTACTGTATCTTGCCTATGTCGTTCGGCCATCGCTCCTCCATATATTTACATGTACATATTCTTATTCATTAATTTACACTTGTGTGCATAAGGTAGTTGTTGTGAAATAGTTAGATTACTTGTTAGATATTACTGCATGGTCGGAACTAGAAGCACAAGCGTTTCCCTACACTCACATTAACATCTGCTAACCATGTGTATGTAACCACTCAAATTTGATTTGATTTGATCGGGTTTAAGTCTGGGCTCTGGCTGGGCCACTAAAGGACAGAGACTTGTCCCGAAGCCACTCCTGCGTTGTCTTGGCTGTGTGCTTAGGGTTGTTGTCCTGTTGGAAGGTGAATCTTCGCCCCAGTCTGAGATTCTGAGTGCTCTGGAGCAGGTTTACATCAAGGATCTCTCTGTACTTTGCTCCGTTCATGTTTCCCTCGATGCTGACTAGTCTCCGAGTCCCTACCACTGAAAAGCATCCCCAAAGCATGATGCTGCCACCACCGTGCTTCACCATAGGGATGGTGCCAAGTTTCCTCCAGACGTGATGCTTGGCATTCAGGCCAAAGAGTTCAATCTTGGTTTCATCAGACCAGAGAATCTTGTTGTGCCTTTTGGCAAACTACAAGTGGGCTGTCATATGCCGTTTACTGAGGAGTGGCTTCCGTCTGGCCACTCTACCATACAGGCCTGATTGGTGGAGTGCTGCAGAGATGGTTGTCTTCTGGAAGTTTCTACCATCTTCACAGAGGAACTCTAGAGCTCTGTCAGTGACCATCGGGTTCTTGGCCACCTCCCTGACCAAGGCCCTTCTCCCCTGATTGCTCAGTTTGGCCGGGCGGCCAGCTCTAGGAAGAGTCCATTTAAGAATGATGGAGGCCACTGTGTTCTTTGGAAACTTCAATGCTGCAGACATTGTTTGGTATCCTTCCCCAGATCTGTGCCTCGACACAATCTTGTCTCCGAGCTCTACGGACAATTCCTTTGACCTCATGGCTTGGTTTTTGCTCTGACATGCACTGTCAACTGTGGGACGTTATATAGACAGGTGTGTGCCTTTCCAAATCATGTCCAATCAATTGAATATAACACAGGTGGACTCCAATCAAGTTGTATTAATATCTCAAGGAGGATCAATGGAAACAGGATGCACCTGAGCTCAATTTCGAGTCTCACAGCAAACGGTTTGAATACTTATGTGAATAAGGTATTTATGTTTATTATTTTTAATACATTTGCAAAAATCTCTTAAAAACTTGTTTTCACTTTTTCATTATGGGGCATTGTGTGTAGATTGCTGAGGAATTGGTTTTATTTCATCCATTTTAGAACAAGGCTGTAACGTAGCAAAATGTGGAAAAAGTCAAGGGGTTTGAATACTTTCAGAAGGCACTCTATAAGAGATGACGAGAAAGACTCAACTAGCCTACCTGTGGTTTGTTTTTTTACCTGCTGAAATTGTGTACATACAGTACGTACATACGGAACATGTACATAAACATTCACTACCATAGAACAGAGCACTGTGGGGGCTGGCCACACAGGCAAACACAATAATAAGCGTTCTGGAAACGTTGCTTGGATGTGTTGACAGCGGGTGGCAACATCATTGATATACATTTAGCTACACATGCTGACAGCGGGTGGCAACATCATTGATATACATTTAGCTACACATGTTGACAGCGGGTGGCAACATCATTGATATACATTTAGCTACACATGCTGACAGCGGGTGGCAACATCATTGATATACATTTAGCTACACATGCTGACAGTGCAACATCATTGGTGGCAACATCATTGATATACATTTAGCTACACATGCTGACAGTGGGTGGCTACACATGCTGACAGTGGCAACATCATTGATATACATTTAGCTACACATGCAACATCATTGATATACATTTAGCTACATCATTGATATACATTTAGACATGCTGGGTGGCAACATCATTGATATACATTTAGCTACACATGCTGACAGTGGGTGGCAACATCATTGATATACATTTAGCTACACATGCTGACAGTGGGTGGCAACATCATTGATATACATTTAGCTACATTGGCAACATCATTGATATACATTTACACATGCTGACAGTGGGTGGCAACATCATTGATATACATTTAGCTACACATGCTGACAGCGGGTGGCAACATCATTGATATACATTTAGCTACACATTTAGCTACACATGCTGACAGTGGGTGGCAACATCATTGATATACATTTAGCTACACATGCTGACAGTGGGTGGCAACATCATTGATATACATTTAGCTACACATGCTGACAGTGGGTGGCAACATCATTGATATACATTTAGCTACACATGCTGACAGTGGGTGGCAACATCATTGATATACATTTTATGCTGCTGGCAACATCATTGATATACATTTAGCTACACATGCTGACAGCGGGTGGATCATTGATATACATTTAGCTACACATGCTGACAGTGGGTGGCAACATCATTGATATACATTTAGCTACACATGCTGACAGTGGGTGGCAACATCATTGATATACATTTAGCTACACATGCTGACAGCGGGTGGATCATTGATATACATTTAGCTACACATGCTGACAGTGGGTGGCAACATCATTGATATACATTTAGCTACACATGCTGACAGTGGGTGGCAACATCATTGATATACATTTAGCTACACATGCTCACTACATGCTCACTTATTTGTCACGGTCTATTATTTTGCACTCTTGTCTTTCGAAAGAGAATAAATTCATTTTGTTTGACGTCCTTGATGAGTGTTATGCTCTTGTCTCATTTGTGTGAACATGACAATAGCGTACTAGCGTTGTAAGGAAGCCTAGCAGTTAGAGGCAAGCCAGCAGCCAGAAGTTTGGCAGGTCGAGTCCCAGGACCGACGGGAAAAATCTGTCGGGAAGTGAGCTGGCAACCGGAGGGTTGCTGGCATCAAATCCTAGATGTCATTGCCTCTTGTTGTGCCCTTGAGCACGACACATACAGACACAAGTCATCCTAAAGGGTTTACTACAAAAATTATACAAAGGCTATTGAGGGCAGGTATATGTGCTATTGTTTAAATTTCTGCTGTGTCAGTTCTTCAAGTAAAAGTACAACCTCAACACTTCAGGGGATAAACATTTTTTTCTGCTGTGTCAGTTCTTCAAGTAAAAGTACAACGGCAACACTTCGGGGGATAAAAAAAATAACTTCAATGTCAACATGTTATTGTACTCCTCCAGAAAGAAAACATTAGAAATATTCATCAAGGACAAGTCTTCTGGCATTTACCACCGTTCAAGTATTGTGTCCCAGTATTGCACAGTTCTTTCTACTTTCCCCTAGTTTGTGGGCATAAATAACATCACACACTCTGTTCCCCTTCAGAGGGGAATACACAGCCAAAGCTACAGACTCAGAACTACTGATGTTTATGGGGGCTAGCTGAAGTGAATCCAGGTGAACTCTTGAGATGGAGAGGGAAGATAGGGGAAGGGACAGACAGAGGAGTAGGGGGAGATGGGGGGTTGAAGAGTGATGGTTGCTTGGAGACTGTTGTCAAGGAGACACAGAGTCCCAGAGTCCTTTGGCATCTGTCTTTTTATCTTTTGTTTTTTTCAATCTTTTGGAGTAGGTTGTTTTGTTTTTTTCCCAGAAGAGAGAGGGACAGAAATAAGCAGTGAGGTGCTGTCTGTGTTCAAGAGAAAGTAGAGGAAAATAATATTATATTCAGCCTAGGACTAGTCAGAGCATTTTAATACACACCTCTCTCTAACACAGGCCTGCACAAACTGACAAATATACTGTACACTTGAGGAACACCACATATGCATTAACATATTATCAAAATCACAGTAACACACTCAAAAATAGCTGTAGACTCACTGTCACACTGAAATCACATTTGAACATGCACCACATAATGAGAAGCTCAAATTGGAGAGTACAGAGGTAAAGCAAAGTGTAAAATGATAGAAAATGAGACATGATTCTTCACTGAAACCTGATCAGTCTCTCAAATCGTGACAGATGCCAGATGCCTTCTATCACTCCTATGCTGACTCATTCTCTGGGCAAAGACAGAGACAGGCTGGGTAGATGAAGAGGAGGGATGGGGAGAGAGGTAAAGAGGTGAAAGAGGTGTACTAATATCTATGCCAGATAGCATTTATATCCTGACTAATCTTTAAAATATTACCTAAAAACAAGTAAACTAATTCTTAGTGAATTGGGAGTATAGGCTACATCTCTAAACACACAATGATATTAATATGCATATCTTTGTTTCTGTGTATGTGTGTGTGAGTGCATATGTGTGGCGGCGGTATGTTAAGAAAGAGGCAATTTAGCAGGAGGGGGATGGAGCAGAATGCAGATGAAGGCAGCTGTGCTCATGTACTGATAGCTGCCATGTACTGAAGTAACTAAGACGTTGAATGGCATTGAGGGAAGCTGCTCTGAATCCCAGGGGAATGGTTGATTTATTTTCATGGAGCACTGCCTCATTGTACCCTAAAGGTCAGTGTTCTGCCGGCTTCCCCTGTGCATATACATCAGATTATACATGCACACTAATAAACAACCACAGAGATTCCAAGGAGAGAAACACACCACTAAATGGAGTACAGTGTGGCTTCTTATTCATGAAGATTTTGTTGCCCCACAGAATACAGTAGAGACAACGCATCATGCTAAGTGATTGCATTGTCAGAGGAAAAGTGGCAAATCAACACCAATATGGTCTGAAATCCCACTAAACCCCCCTAATGTGGATTAACAGCAGGTCAAGGGGGGGAAGGAAAATGACATGTGGTTCTTAAGCTCTTTTTGGCTAGAGATGACATAATGGGTTTATGACATTAGTATCGATTTGAATGTTTGGGCATAGGCCTATTGTTGAAAACAATTATGCACAATAGATTACGTGAAGAGGATAAACTGAATTTACTCAATAACATATCATTTATTTTACCTCCAATGCTATCAGCCTATAAGCTCTCTCTGTATGGATACAGTAGTATCCAGTAGATACAGTAGTATCCATACAGACATGTGCTTTAAGAGCTGATTAATGGTGAAGTTGCAGTGCATTATCATCATGTGATTATTTGCAATCACACTGCCATCTAGTGGGAAGTGTAGAGCATTGTGTGGCCCTGTGGGTTTATTCTTCATGCTGAGCTGGAAAGAGGCCTTTTTAACCAGACCATTATGACAAGTGCTTCTAGCTGAAATACCATTATGACATGTGTTTCTAGCTGAAATACCATTATGACAAGTGCTTCTAGTTGCAATACCATTATGACAAGTACTTCTAGTTGCAATACCATTATGACAAGTGCTTCTAGTTGCAATACCATTATGACAAGTACTTCTAGCTGAAATACCATTAT
This sequence comes from Oncorhynchus nerka, assembly GCF_034236695.1. Lineage (NCBI taxonomy): Eukaryota > Metazoa > Chordata > Actinopteri > Salmoniformes > Salmonidae > Oncorhynchus > Oncorhynchus nerka. The sequence goes on from NC_088424.1 coordinate 33,743,116, forward strand.
GACAAGTGCTTCTAGTTGCAACACCTTTATGACAAGTGCTTCTAGTTGCAATACCATTATGACAAGTGCTTCTAGTTGCAATACAATTATGACAAGTACTTCTAGTTGCAATACAATTATGACAAGTGCTTCTAGTTGCAATACCTTTATGACATGTGCTTCTAGTTGCAATACCATTATGACATGTGCTTCTAGTTGCAATACCATTATGACAAGTACTTCTAGTTGCAATACCATTATGACATGTGCTTCTAGTTGCAATACCATTATGACAAGTACTTCTAGTTGCAATACCATTATGACAAGTACTTCTAGTTGCAACACCTTTATGACAAGTGCTTCTAGTTGCAATACCATTATAACAAGTACTTCTAGCTGAAATACCATTATGACAAGTGCTTCTAGTTGAAATACCATTATGACAAGTGCTTCCAGTTGCAATACCATTATGACAAGTACTTCTAGCTGAAATACCATTATGACAAGTGCTTCTAGTTGAAATACCATTATAACAAGTACTTCTAGCTGAAATACCATTATGACAAGTGCTTCTAGTTGAAATACCATTATGACAAGTGCTTCCAGTTGCAATACCATTATGACAAGTACTTCTAGCTGAAATACCATTATGACAAGTGCTTCTAGTTGAAATACCATTATGACAAGTACTTCTAGCTGAAATACCATTATGACAAGTGCTTCTAGTTGAAATACCATTATGACAAGTACTTCTAGTTGCAATACCATTATGACAAGTGCTTCTAGTTGCAACACCATTATGACAAGTACTTCTAGCTGAAATACCATTATGACAAGTGCTTCTAGTTGCAATACCATTATGACAAGTACTTCTAGCTGAAATACCATTATGACAAGTGCTTCTAGTTGAAATACCATTATGACAAGTACTTCTAGTTGCAATACCATTATGACAAGTGCTTCTAGTTGCAATACCATTATGACAAGTACTTCTAGTTGCAATACCATTATGACAAGTGCTTCCAGTTGCAATACCATTATGACAAGTACTTCTAGTTGCAATACCATTATGACATGTGCTTCTAGTTGCAATACCATTATGACAAGTGCTTCTAGTTGCAATACCATTATGACAAGTACTTCTAGTTGCAATACCATTATGACATGTGCTTCTAGTTGCAATACCATTATGACAAGTGCTTCTAGTTGCAATACCATTATGACAAGTACTTCTAGTTGAAATACCATTATGACAAGTACTTCTAGTTGCAATACCATTATGACAAGTGCTTCTAGTTGAAATACCATTATGACAAGTACTTCTAGCTGAAATAGCATTATGACAAGTGCTTCTAGTTGCAATACCATTATGACAAGTACTTCTAGTTGCAATACCATTATGACAAGTGCTTCTAGTTGCAATACCATTATGACAAGTACTTCTAGCTGAAATACCATTATGACAAGTGCTTCTAGTTGCAACACCTTTATGACAAGTGCTTCTAGTTGCAATACCATTATGACAAGTGCTTCTAGTTGCAATACAATTATGACAAGTACTTCTAGTTGCAATACAATTATGACAAGTGCTTCTAGTTGCAATACCTTTATGACATGTGCTTCTAGTTGCAATACCATTATGACAAGTACTTCTAGTTGCAATACCATTATGACAAGTACTTCTAGTTGCAATACCTTTATGACATGTGCTTCTAGTTGCAATACCATTATGACAAGTACTTCTAGTTGCAATACCATTATGACATGTGCTTCTAGTTGCAATACCATTATGACAAGTACTTCTAGTTGCAATACCATTATGACATGTGCTTCTAGTTGCAATACCATTATGACAAGTACTTCTAGTTGCAATACCATTATGACAAGTACTTCTAGTTGCAACACCTTTATGACAAGTGCTTCTAGTTGCAATACCATTATAACAAGTACTTCTAGCTGAAATACCATTATGACAAGTGCTTCTAGTTGAAATACCATTATGACAAGTGCTTCCAGTTGCAATACCATTATGACAAGTACTTCTAGCTGAAATACCATTATGACAAGTGCTTCTAGTTGAAATACCATTATGACAAGTACTTCTAGCTGAAATACCATTATGACAAGTGCTTCTAGTTGCAACACCATTATGACAAGTACTTCTAGCTGAAATACCATTATGACAAGTGCTTCTAGTTGCAACACCTTTATGACAAGTGCTTCTAGTTGCAATACCATTATGACAAGTGCTTCTAGTTGCAATACAATTATGACAAGTACTTCTAGTTGCAATACAATTATGACAAGTGCTTCTAGTTGCAATACCTTTATGACATGTGCTTCTAGTTGCAATACCATTATGACATGTGCTTCTAGTTGCAATACCATTATGACAAGTACTTCTAGTTGCAATACCATTATGACAAGTACTTCTAGTTGCAATACCATTATGACAAGTGCTTCCAGTTGCAATACCATTATGACAAGTGTTTCTAGTTGCAATACAATTATGACAAGTACTTCTAGTTGCAATACAATTATGACAAGTGCTTCTAGTTGCAATACCTTTATGACATGTGCTTCTAGTTGCAATACCATTATGACAAGTACTTCTAGTTGCAATACCATTATGACAAGTACTTCTAGTTGCAATACCTTTATGACATGTGCTTCTAGTTGCAATACCATTATGACAAGTACTTCTAGTTGCAATACCATTATGACAAGTGCTTCTAGTTGCAATACCATTATGACAAGTACTTCTAGTTGAAATACCATTATGACAAGTACTTCTAGTTGCAATACCATTATGACAAGTGCTTCTAGTTGAAATACCATTATGACAAGTACTTCTAGCTGAAATACAGTTATGACAAGTGCTTCTAGTTGCAATACCATTATGACAAGTACTTCTAGTTGCAATACCATTATGACAAGTGCTTCTAGTTGCAATACCATTATGACAAGTACTTCTAGCTGAAATACCATTATGACAAGTGCTTCTAGTTGCAACACCTTTATGACAAGTGCTTCTAGTTGCAATACCATTATGACAAGTGCTTCTAGTTGCAATACAATTATGACAAGTACTTCTAGTTGCAATACAATTATGACAAGTGCTTCTAGTTGCAATACCTTTATGACATGTGCTTCTAGTTGCAATACCATTATGACAAGTACTTCTAGTTGCAATACCATTATGACAAGTACTTCTAGTTGCAATACCTTTATGACATGTGCTTCTAGTTGCAATACCATTATGACAAGTACTTCTAGTTGCAATACCATTATGACATGTGCTTCTAGTTGCAATACCATTATGACAAGTACTTCTAGTTGCAATACCATTATGACAAGTACTTCTAGTTGCAACACCTTTATGACAAGTGCTTCTAGTTGCAATACCATTATAACAAGTACTTCTAGCTGAAATACCATTATGACAAGTGCTTCTAGTTGAAATACCATTATGACAAGTGCTTCCAGTTGCAATACCATTATGACAAGTACTTCTAGCTGAAATACCATTATGACAGGTGCTTCTAGTTGAAATACCATTATGACAAGTACTTCTAGCTGAAATACCATTATGACAAGTGCTTCTAGTTGAAATACCATTATGACAAGTACTTCTAGTTGCAATACCATTATGACAAGTGCTTCTAGTTGCAACACCATTATGACAAGTACTTCTAGCTGAAATACCATTATGACAAGTGCTTCTAGTTGCAATACCATTATGACAAGTACTTCTAGCTGAAATACCATTATGACAAGTGCTTCTAGTTGAAATACCATTATGACAAGTACTTCTAGTTGCAATACCATTATGACAAGTGCTTCTAGTTGCAATACCATTATGACAAGTACTTCTAGTTGCAATACCATTATGACAAGTGCTTCCAGTTGCAATACCATTATGACAAGTACTTCTAGTTGCAATACCATTATGACATGTGCTTCTAGTTGCAATACCATTATGACAAGTGCTTCTAGTTGCAATACCATTATGACAAGTACTTCTAGTTGCAATACCATTATGACATGTGCTTCTAGTTGCAATACCATTATGACAAGTGCTTCTAGTTGCAATACCATTATGACAAGTACTTCTAGTTGAAATACCATTATGACAAGTACTTCTAGTTGCAATACCATTATGACAAGTGCTTCTAGTTGAAATACCATTATGACAAGTACTTCTAGCTGAAATACCATTATGACATGTGCTTCCAGTTGAAATACCATTAAGACTGAGCACATAGGCCTCCCGGGTGGCGCAGTGGTTAAGGGCGCTGTACTGCAGCGCCAGCTGAGCCATCAGAGTCCCTGGGTTCGCGCCCAGGCTCTGTCGTAACTGGCCGCGACCGGGAGGTCCGTGGGGCGACGCACAATTGGCCTAGCGTCGTCCGGGTTAGGGAGGGCTTGGTCGGTAGGGATGTCCTTGTCTCATCGCGCACCAGCGACTCCTGTGGCGGGCCGGGCGCAGTGAGCGCTAACCAAGGTTGCCAGGTGCACGGTGTACCCTCCGACACATTGGTGCGGCTGGCTTCCGGGTTGGAGGCGCGCTGTGTTAAGAAGCAGTACGGCTGGTTGGGTTGTGTATCGGAGGACGCATGACTTTCAACCTTCGTCTCTCCCGAGCCCGTATGGACTGAGCACATAGAACATAGAACATCACTAGAGACAATAGAGGAAGTTAAATTGATTCCCAATGAAAAACAAAAATAAGCATGACATGGCTTTTGGAATAAGTGCAGATTTGACAAATATAATGCATTCCCATGAATCAGTCAAGACATATGTCAGCTGAGTGGTGACATTCCTGTCCTTTACACCTGAAACAAAATACACAGACAAGATAAGTTAGTGTGTTTGGATCATTTTGTGTGTGTGTGTGTGTGTGTGTGTGTGTGTGTGTGTGTGTGTGTGTGTGTGTGTGTGTGTGTTTTTGTGTGTGTGTGTGTGTGTGTGTGTGTGTGTGTGTGTGTGTGTGTGTGTGTGTGTGTGTGTGTGTGTGTGTGTGTGTGTGTGTGTGTGTGTGTGTGTGTGTACCTGGGTGGGCTGGACCGAGGCAGCCTGCCAGTACATGTATGAGCATGCGAGCTACGTGGGAGCCATGTGTGTGTCTGATGAACTCTGCACAGTGCTCCCTCACCACGCGACACAGTGACAGAACCTGGGCCTCCAGTATCCCCTAATCCTCCCCTTCTGTCTCTGTATCTCCTTCTGTGGTGGCTGACTTCTCCTCCGATGAGCTCTTTTCTAAGAGAAATAAACAAGTAAGATTCATTGTAAGTGTTATGACCTTAACGAAGTTACCTAACACAAGACATTTCAGGGCCTAGACGATGTTTTCAGATTGGTAACCATCAGATTCACCTCTCCATCTAGGCATCTGTCTGAGGGCCCTCTCCACGACGTGACCCCCACATTTTTCACATGACATTGTCTTGAACTCCAACCCGGATTCTCCGCCGAGCTCGGCCAGCACCTCCCCCACCAGGCCAGGGCTAGTCAACGGGAGCAGCTGCTGGCGGATGACACTTCCAGTCACATCCATGGCAACCAGGGTGGCCTTTCCTTTGATCTCCGTCAGCACGTTCTCCACAAAGAGAACTACAAGGAAAGGAGGAAGAAATTAAGATATGAAGCCATGTTGTATAGACCACAGAAATGTACATTTACACACACACACAATTTCTAACCCAATCACCTCCCCCTGCCCAAGGTCATTCATTTCACCTCTCTCCTCATCCTCTGAAGCCTTCACTGAGTCTCTCTCCCACTCTGAAGTAGCCCAGAGTGGGAGAGGCATCCAGACGCTTCTTGGCACCTCCTTCTTCAACTCCTCCTCTTCCACCCCTACCTCCTATTCCACCCACTGCTCTCTTTCTCGCTCCATCTTCTCCTCATTCACCAGCTTCTCCTATCCTTCTCTCGTCATCCCTTCTTCTTCCTTCTGCTCCTCCTCTTCCACCCCATCTCTTTAGCTCCTCCTCCTTCATCTCTCCCTAGGAAGCTACGAGTTAACTGACAAGCCAAGATCATTTTTTGTCAAGTGAAACATCTCATTTTGACCAATTTCGTTTAAGGAGCGGTCAACAAATGAAGAATATGTATGATCTGAATCTGCCTCTGGTGAAGCTAGCTAACGTTATAGTAGCTAACAAGAAACCATGGTCGTGGAAGCCAGCTACAACCCCTCTCTACCTATTCAAATCGCCTACATGGTTGATCTTTATTAATATCTTATAAGTTTACCATATGAGTCAAATTAGTAACAAATACAGATTACAATATAAATGTTACAAAATACAGTCAGCAAGCTAGCTAATGGTATAACTCACATGTATAGTGATATACAAGATAGTTCATCTGTGTCGTTTACAGTGGGAGCAAATGAAACATAGTGGACAGAACAAGCAATGAGGTGGGCGTGTATTTGTAGCGTGTATTTGCATATTTCCAGTAGGCAACGCCTCCTCTGAAGTTCGCGTGTGGCCAAATTCAATGTTTCTAAACAAAGCAATTTTTTAAAACTTTAAAACTTTGTCTATAAAGTCTATAAAGTCTTTGTCTATAAAGTCTATAAAACTTTGTGAACTGTGTCCATAACAGATTGTAGTTTTGGGAACATAAACATTTATTGAGATCATATGTTTCGTCGATAAGAACATTTGCAGAAAATCGGCCCTAGTTCCACACTCTTCCACTACCCGCGACTACCTCTCACTACCATATTTGGTGGTGAGAAAACGTTAAACGCATGCTTCAGCATTGTAGCTCCTGTGACTTGTCTGGCAATGGGGCGTTTTTGGGGCGTGAAGTAAACTGTCAGGAGGCTCTTGGCTTTGTGTCATTGTTTTATCCCCAGGGTAATTTAGTGAATCATGAATAGTGGTTGTTGGTTGGCAAATACAGTATGTGTGTTTTATGAATGGGTTGATAAAAATTAAAAATAATAATCGTCATCACATTGTCTCGCATCCCTTGACTCACACACAAATGCATACACATTTCATCACATTAATGTAAGACTCACAGCGTGGACATCACCCGTATGATGTCACCAGGGTAATAGCTAGAACTCTTGATTGCAAAATCCCTCCACTCCCCTGACGTAAACCCTTTACACAGCAAAGACATGACACAATAAAGCACGATAAAACATGCACATAGATCATCGGTTTTTACTCATTTATTTAATCATTCCCTCACTCCCTTCCTGACCTTAATAATGTTGCTGAGTTCTCTTCATCTATAGGTTCTCTCTCTCTCTGTGTAATCTACAACATATGAAACATTTCCCTCATTTAAATGTCCAAAATGTGTTTACCTTAATCTACAATATATTTATATTCCATACATTTCCAATGTGGCCCTCTCCTCTTGGTTGTCTGTCAAAATTATCCCCAAAGCATTCACCTGTTGAATATTCTTCATTGTGTTGGTTTGCCTTCTTAAAAACCAGCCCAACAAAACATAAGTCACTATATTAAACAATTCATTGTTTGCCTATTTCCGTTTAATGAATTTCAGGGCTCCAAAGTTACAAAGTCAAATCAAAATCCAATCAAATTTGATTAGTCACATGTACAGAATACAACAAGTGTATACTTTACCATGAAATGCTTTACCCTTCAAACCCTTAACCAACAGTGCAGTTTTAAGAAAGTAGAGTTCATATCTACTAAATAAACTAAAGTAAAACATGAAAAAAATATACTAAAAAGGTAACACAATAAAATAACAATCATGAGGCTATATACAGGGGTTACCGGTACCGAGTCAATGTGCAGGGGTACAGGTTAGTCGAGGTAAATACCCATGCTCTTCAATATGCTCTATTCAAATATTTCAGCTCTTTAAAGACTGTAATGGGCTATGGCCAATGTTTTACAGTACAGTGGCTTGCAAAAGTATTCACCCCACTTGGCATTTTTCCTATTTTGTTGCCTTACAACCTGGAATTAAAATTGATTATGGGGGGGTTGTATCATTTGATTTACACAACATGCCTACCACTTTGAAGATGCAAAATACATTTTATTGTAAAACAAACAAGAAATGAGACAAAAAAACAGAACACTTGAGCGTGCATAACTATACCACGCAGTCCTCATACCACTCACTTCATCTCCTAGAGATGAAGGTACTTTGGTGCGAAAAGTGCATATCAATCTCAGAACAACAGCAAAGGACCTTGTGAAGATACTGGAGGAAACAGGTACAAAAGTATCTATATCCATAGTAAAAACGAGTCCTAAATCGACATAACCTGAAAGGCCGTTCAGCAAGGAAGAAGCCACTGCCCCAAAAGCACCTTGAAAAAGCCAGACTACGGTTTGCAACTGCACATGGGGACAAAGATCGTACTTTTTGGAGAAATGTTCTCTGGTCTGATGAAACAAAAATAGAACTGTTTGGCCATAATGACCATCGTTATGTTTGGAGGAAAAAGGGGGAGGCCTGCAAGTCGAAGAACACCATGCCAACCGTGAAGCACGGGGGTGGCAACATCATGTCGTGGGGGTGCTTTGCTGCAGGAGGGACTGGTGCACTTCACAAAATAGATGGCATAAGGAAACGTGGATATATTGAAGCAACATCTCAACACATCAGCCAGGAAGTTAAAGCTTGGTTGCAAATGGGTCTTCCAAATGGACAATGACCCCAAGCATACTTCCAAAGTTGTGGCAAAATGGCTTAAGGACAACAAAATTAAGGTATTGGAGTGGCCATCACAAAGCCCTGACCTCTAGAAAATCCTCTAGAAAATTTAGGGGCAGAACTGAAAAAGCGTGTGCGAGCAAGGAGGCCTACAAAACCTGAGTCAGTTACACCAGCTCTGTCAGGAGGAATGGGCCAAAATTCACCCAACTTATTGTGGGAAGCTTGTGGAAGGCTACCCGAAACGTTTGACCCAAGTTAAACAATTTAAAGGCAATGGTACCAAATACTAATTGAGTGTATGTAAACTGCTGACCCACTGGGAATGTGATGAAAGAAATAAAATCTGAAATAATTCATTCTCTCTACTATTATTATGACATTTCGCATTCTTAAAATAAAGTGGTGATCCTAACTGACCTAAGACAGAGAATTTTTACTAGGATTAAATGTCAGGAATTGTGAAACACTGAGTTTAAATGTATTTGGCTAAGGTGTATGTAAACTTCCGACTTCAACTGTATGCACCAACCCCTTTTCAGTTATTAATTTAAAAAAATGTTTTTAAATAAGTCATTTTTTCATGTCATTTCACCAATTTGGACTATTTTGTGTATGTCCATTACATGAAATCCAAATAAAAATCCATTTAAATTACAGGTTGTAATGCAACAAAATAGGAAAAACGCTGAGGGGGTGAATACTTTTGCAAGGCACTGTAAAAACCAGCCCTGACCCAACCCATATCCTGTTAGAGAAACATTGATACTATTATAGTCCAGTGATGATATAGAATCAATACCTGAAAGACCTGCTCTGACCCTGGCTTGGCCTTTCCTCAATGCTTGTTTTATTTAACCTTTATTTAAACAGGTTAGTCTCATTGAGATACAAATCTATTTTTCAATAGAGACCTGGACCAAGGCAGCAGCATCAACACAACCGTTTCAGACAAACAGGCACATAACATCAACCAGACGAAGATACATCCGTATAAAAAGCCACACGCCAGTAAAGGACATGTAGACAACACAAGTCTACGTAAGGCAATGCTGACTAGTGATATTGGGTGACAACTAGAAACAGCTACATGACTCACCAAGCTGTTCATCTATTTGACCTTTGAACTCCTCTAGGGACACCAGGTCCTGTGGCTTTCAAATCAAAATCAAATCAAATCAAATGTATTTATATAGCCCTTCATACATCAGCTGATATCTCAAAGTGCTGTACAGAAACCCAGCCTAAAACCCCAAACAGCAAGCAATGCAGGTGTAGAAGCACGGTGGCTAGGAAAAACTCCCTAGAAAGGCCAAAACCTAGGAAGAAACCTAGAGAGGAACCAGGCTATGTGGGGTGGCCAGTCCTCTTCTGGCTGTGCCGGGTGGAGATTATAACAGAACATGGCCAAGATGTTAAAATGTTCATAAATGACCAGCATGGTCCAATAATAACAAGGCAGAACATTTGAAACTGGAGCAGCAGCACGGCCAGGTGGACTGGGGACAGCAAGGAGTCATCATGTCAGGTAGTCCTGAGGCATGGTCCTAGGGCTCAGGTCCTCCGAGAGAGAGAAAGAAAGAGACAGAGAGAATTAGAGAGAGCACACTTAAATTGACACAGGACACCGAATAGGACAGGAGAAGTACTCCAGATATAACAAACTGACCCTAGCCCCCCAACACATAAACTACTGCAGCATAAATACTGGAGGCTGAGACAGGAGGGGTCAGGAGACACTGTGGCTCCATCCGAGGACACCCCCGGACAGGACCAAACAGGAAGGATAGGTTGGCTTTAGGTTGGCTTGGAGGGAATTCCAAGACCCAGGGGCTTGGTAATGAAAATACTTTCTTTTTTTCATGTTTGGAACTGTCAGCATAAAACAAGATTAGGATCTGAGCTTGTACATGTATGTGTTTTCGTTTCAAGCTAGAAGAGATGATAGATAAAATGGCAGTTTTACTAAAATGGCATTATAAATAAGAATGTACCCGTGTTTGAGTCTGCCTGTTGCTTGCGATGTCCACCCGGCATTGTAAAGTTTACAAAGGTGAGTTAGACATCTCTGGTTAGTGACAAAACGAAGGATGCATGATAGACAGTCAAGAGCCTTCAGTGTAGAGCTTGAGGCTTGCACATAAATATTATCACCATAATCCAACACAGAAAGAAAAGTACAAAGAATCAACCCCCTTTGTTGGCAAAGACAAATAAAGCCTTGTGCCGTTAATAAAACCCCATACGCAACTTGAGTTTCCTGACAAGGTTCTACATGGTTAGTGAAGCTCAATTTGTCATCTTATCCAAACTCTATGGAATGTCCTTCCAATGTAGTACTGACATGGTTATCAGTGTTTACTATTGGGAAAAAACATGCATTTTGATTTGGAGGGATTTAGAACAAGCTCCAACAAAGATCTTTTAAAACCATTCAACAGAATATGTACGAGTAGGAGCTGTTTGAGCCTTTTCAAAAGTCAAACTGCTGCCACTAAAGTAGAGAATAACGGTTTCAGCTAAAAATGTACAACAGCTGACTCATACCGCTCTGCATTTCACTGCTGGCTTGCCTCTGAAGCAAAGAAGTGTTGGTCTGGCTGTTTTGTGGATGGGAGACCAGATGCTGCTGTAAGTGGGGCTGGAGGGCCAGTAGGAGGCACTCTTTCCTCTGGTTAAAAAAATTATAATCACAAATCTGTCTTTCAGATGGAATGTTGAACTGGTGTTCTGACTCTCTGTGGTCACTAAAGATCTAAGAGTAGGGGTGTTATTTTTGTATTCTTTATTTAACTAGGCAAGTCAGTTAAGTACAAATTCTTATTTACAATGACAGCCTAACCCTGATGTCCTGGCTAAATTCACAATCGGGCCCTCATACCATCATAGCCACCTAATCATCCCCAGCTTCCAATTGGCTCATTCCTTTCCCATGTAACTATTCCCTAGGTTGTTGTTGAGGATGTGTTCTTATTCAACTTATTTGGTAAAAAAACAAACAATGGATAGATAATAAACAATAGGAGGCCTCAAATGCATCCTTCAGGCACACCTGAGCACAGATCTATGGTACAACCATCTGCCTTAACAGATGGTTGTACCGTAGTTCACAAACCACTCCATAGCATGATCAGTAATCCCGATACACTTCAAACTCTGCACAAAGACAGTATGGTCGACAATGTCAAAATCTTTCGAAAAGTCTATGAACACAAGATACACAATGCAACTTGTCATCCAGGTCACAGTGGATATCATTCAAAACATTCAAGGTTGCTGTCGCAGTGCTGTGGCTTGACCTGATACCTGATTGCATGCCACTCAGAATGTTGTTTTCCTGACGGTAGACCATAAACTGTATATTGTCTAGGGACTACTTTTGCCAAAACAGACTATTTAGATATGGGCCGATAGTTGTTCAGTTGAGTGGGATCTCCTCCTTCCAAAAAAGGTAGGACAAATATGCTGATTTCCATAGTTTGGGGATTTAATTACTTTCTAAGGTGAGGTTGCAGATGCATGTTAAAGGCATAGCAATGATGTCAGCAGCCAATTGTAGAAGGCGGGGGTCTAGATCATCAGGGGCAGGGGATGATTTTGACATCAATTTGCCATCAGGTCTCTAGACACCTCTGAGACTGAGAAGGGTGAGAAGGAGAACCTGGAGAAGGAATAGACAGGGGTATCAGGTAATTACACAGGGTGCTCATTTTGACATTTAACACTTTCAAATAATTTGCCTGTGTCAAGGAAATGCTGATTGAAAGAGTTCAAAATAGAGGTTTTCTCACTTACCGCTTATGTGTCTACCAGCAGTTGTTTAGGAAGTTGTGCATTTTTTTTGCACTCCAAACCTTTCACTACTTGCCAAAATTTACAGGGATTATTCAGATTCTATGCAGTAGACTTGAGGTAGCGGTCAGCTTTCATCTTTCAGGTCTTAGTCACAACCTGATTCCAAAGATGTTTGAGCTGCCGTTGACCACTGAATTTAAAAAAAAACTTTCCTTACACCGTCAGCTGCAGTAGTAATGGGAGAGGTGACTCCGTTATTATTTAACAAAGTGTCAATATGGCACATACCAATCGTGACTCTTGACCCTCAGCCTCAATCACAAGAAGTCTAATTCTAGACTGTGTTTGGTGTACTGTAGTAAGACAAGCATACATTTTTTTTTACAATATACATATAAACCTGAGATTTAAAGAGTGGGTGGTTTTGTGAGATTTTGTAGGACAAAGGTTTTGTAAGAGAATCTATTCAGTGCATCCTGATTATTACCTTCTTCATCACATTCAATTACGTCAACATGATGTTAAAGGTATTATTTATCACTCTGCAAGGGCAAGTTTAGACAGGACAGGGTAGGGCAGTTTGTGATGATAAAGTAAACCACAGACCTGCCAAGTCATACTTTCCCCTCCACTGCTACATGACAGGTCTCTGTGAGGACATACTGGGCACAAATGTCAATTCAACGTCTATTCCACGTTGGTTAAACTTCGTTTAATTTAAATGACATGGAAGCAATGTTGATTCAACCAGTGTATGCCTAGTGGGTGGGAACATCACCGGGAGACATGGAACTCAGGTGTTGGTGACAGGTGTTTTCATTTACCTGATGAGTTGAATGTGGGAAGAGTTTTCTGAGAGCACACATTGGACACAGGTCTTGACAAAAACCTACAGTATAGACTAATAAATTAGATGTTCTCATGTCATCATGTGTCATTGTTTCTGACTGAATGTCATTCTGAAAGACCCACCTTCATTTTTATTTTTATTTTTATTCTGCTCAAACTCTCGATCTGCCTCAGCTTGACATTTCAGCCCCATGACCAAAAAGGATAATGATCCAGGATATGACTTTCTGAGAAGATTACGATAGGAGGAACTCAGAGGAACTCTTGTCACAGATGGGGTCCAGCTTGTGAGGTCATGAGTTATGAAAAAGTGAGGCAGGGGTGTAAAGTAAAACAGAACCGAAAGTCATTAAGGGAAGTTGACAAGGAATGAGACCATACTAACCTTTTTAGGGATGTGTGTGTGTGTTGTGCGTAGGCCTACTGTTTAGCTCACTCACTGTCTTTACATGCATTAGGATATAGTGATGAGTTGTATCCACATTTAGAGAGGGAATGAGAAGACCTACAGTATTATGTCAAGCAGCCACTCAGGTAGAGGTTAAATTCGTACATTGGAGATGCTAAAATGTCCTTTGACTTAGTTTAGAATGGACAGTTTATATTCAGCTGCCACTGTATCCAAAGGTGATGGATATGATCATCACAGTCCACCCACTGTAGATGAGGGTAGGGTAGGGTGATGACCAGCCTTTGTTACTCACTTCCTTCCCTATGTCACTTTTTTTTCTTACCACATTCTTTTATTCCCTCCACTGCCTTTCCCTGTATTTCCCCTCCCTTTCTGCATTGGAAACAAACGGCCTGCTATTGCGTAACCTGCGGGTTTGCTATGCTGTGCCTCGATGCTCCACACGGGACATCCTGGGCTACAATGGTTCATTTGATATAGCCTACTACTGTGCTAACGGTGACTGGAGGGGCGGGGGAGGGGAGGTTTGAAGCAGAGGGTGTGTCAAATCAAATGCCGTTTGCATTCCTTAGGAGTGTATAAACCAGTATCTAAGACGCGTATGTAAGAGACATAGGAACTGGTAAGACAAACTTTTAAACCTGGTAAGAAAAACGTTTAAACCTGATCATACAAGAACGGAGAGCCATTGAAAACTTTAAAACGCACTCAAACTTTTTTTGGTGAATCAAGAAGTCATCACCCAAGACAAAGTAAGGATTTTTTTCATTAATTCGTATTTAAATGACCTATTTATAAAATGCGCTTACAACTCCTGACAAATAGTTACACTGTGGTAGGATACTCATGTGATGAGGTTTTCCACAACTGTATCAGTCGGGATGGGATGCGTTTTGCTGATTTGCGAACCGTTAGACACTCACTGCAGCGAGTGAGAAGCTCATAAAAGGCAGGCAGAGGAAAGTGCTCATGTAGCCTATTGATCATGTAGCCTAAGCAAAATACCAGGCAATTAAATGGTAGATAGAGACAGAGTTATTAGCTCAGTTGAAAAATATAACGTTTCACTTGACATAGGTTGATGGGTGTTAGGCCTATTGGCTCCAGTGTCACAAGGCTCTTCTGCTCATTAAATGATGTATTCCCAATTGCAAACTTAAGTCCACAGAAATATTTCAGATACCATGCTGATATTAAAACACATTTTTCTCTCCCTAAGATAAGGTTGTCTTGTTCCCTCACATCATGTTGCCTAGCTAGCATGTGGTTCCTTGGAAGTTGTGGGAACCTATGTTTCTCATTTCCCATTGGTTCTGGGAACCAAGCTATAGGTTTCCTGGGAACCAAGCTATAACGTTCTGAGAACTGAAGTGAACATTTGGCTGTTTTGGGAATGTTAATTTTTAGGTTGCAGGGAGGTTCTGAGAACATTTTAAAGTTTTCCTGGGAGGTTTTATTAACGCTCTGAGAATATAAACATTATTTTGAGTTTCTTATTTTATTTTATTTAACCAAGTCAATTAAGAAAAATAAATACTTGTAACAATGACTCCTTAAAACTGTCACTGAATGTTTCAATAAGACTTAATAACACTGCTAGATTATTTTGGGTTCACTTTTTAGAACTCCAAGCACAGATTGGATACATGGAAATTCACTTCCTTAGGCATTAATCATGCAAACGCAGTTATTTTTTTATTGTGCCACGGCATCAGATTCAAACATAATCTTCTCTTCTCTATCCATGTAATTATTCCACTGTGCCACCAGGATGGAGCTAGCATGTCAAGTAGACCTCATTTCAATGGAAACAAGCACTCATTAAGATCAGGTGTGGCCGATTTGTGGGTGCGGCCAACACACCTGAACACACTTAACAAGATAGAAGATAGAGTTTTGTTGATGCTGAGAACGGATTGTATATGTTTTTAAATAACATTATTAAAACATTATCTGAACGTTACTAAAGTTTTCTTGTGTTTAAAAAAAAAAGTTTCACTTAAGATTCTCTGAACAATTTGAGAACTTTACTTTCAATAGAACCATGGGGAAATCTATAGGAAACATTATGCTAAAGTACTGAAATTCCCACAGAAAAACATTGTTTTTTAACATTCTCTGAACAATTTGAGAACATTCCCAATGTCAAACCAGTTGGAGAACGTTCCTAGAACATTACCAAAATGTAAATGTTTGAATTTTTAACCTTCTGTTAAAGTAATGAAGTACCAAGAAAATAAAGTTCCTTAAATGTGCTGAGAATGTTCCAAAGCCAAGCAACTATCCTGCATCATTTCCAGAAAGTTGTGGGAAGGTTGTATGCAAAATAACCACAGGACAACCACACTCTGACCAAGCGCTAAGAAACAAATGGTTCTCAGAACATTATGTGCTAGCTGGTGTGCTTCGATAACCAATGAAATATCATGTGCCATTTTTACACTTTATCCTATGACCTCTGCCATCATTTCACCTCTCATGTGGTCTATTGACCTTTGTTCTCAAACAAGTGGAGATAGATTATATGTTGCATGCCATTTCATTTTTAAACAAATGCTGATCGTGGGTGTTATCTACATCAGGCATCACTTTGAGGGATGTTTTATGTGAGTTGGGGAAGCAGGCTTCAACTCATTGTATTTGGGTGTTATTGTTGGAAAAGTGCATTGAATTAGAAGCTCTTATCTCAGTGGCCCGTGTGCATTCCAATCATGCTAGCAAGGTGCTAACTGCCAAAAACAAACCCACTGTGCGGGAGGGAAACATGTGGAGGGACAGGGGCAGGCACGGGTGAAAGAGAGGACCATGGAAACATCGTGGAGTGGGGCTAGAAACAGGGTGGTTTTGGGTGGGGTCCCAATTGTATGTTGCAAGCAATTTTGACTTTGGCATTTGCATTTGTCATCATTGTTACATGATAAGTAATGCTTCTGACATGTATTGCTCTTTTTCAAAAACACAATACGGTCTCTTTCTGACAATTCTTAGGACATTTGGATGACTGTAAGGGAGGGGAACATTATTGGACCAACATGTGGACTGAGGAGTTTAGAAATCAGTCACTCACACATG
This sequence comes from Oncorhynchus nerka, assembly GCF_034236695.1. Lineage (NCBI taxonomy): Eukaryota > Metazoa > Chordata > Actinopteri > Salmoniformes > Salmonidae > Oncorhynchus > Oncorhynchus nerka. Next base: position 33,759,896 of record NC_088424.1, read on the forward strand.
AATGCATTCAACTATAAACACACACACACACCCAGTGCTATAGTTACTAAGCCCATCATGACTGCACACCCATCTGCTACACCCGCTCGCTGTTCACTCTACTCCCTCTGAGCTTCTCCCTATGTTCTTTCTGTTTTGCTCTCTTAGCAGTCTTAATTATCAAAAGGTTTGTGAAACTCTTTCACTAGCCTCTAGTCTACACACATTAAAGTGTATTTTATGTTTAGACACAGCAGATAAAGTACAGATGGAGACCATGGTTGGAAACTCCTCGTGGTTTTCTTTAAACATGCTTCATGTTCCTCTTGTTTTTAACTCACCTGACCTCTGACATTTGTCATTGAACTCCCATTATGTTTAGAGTTGAAGCCTGAACTCTAGCCTGGATCCACTCAGATTCATAGTCTCATGGTTCCCCTAACCTTTCAGTTTGATGAATGGCGGTCTAAAAAGAGGAACTAGATGTAACTGGGATTAATTAATGAAGTGCTCTGCATTGTCATGAAAATATGATTATTGTTTCCCATCATTCCTAGAGATTACACACATACATCTGTGGCTAGGTGGGGCTGTAGGGTCCGGTATCAATCATTGAGTCAAGAGTTATGCTGGGGTGTTTGGGGAATTTGGGGAGTGTCTGACCTGGGACAAAAGGCTAACTACCCTGGCATGCTTTGGGAAAGGCAGACTGTTGAAAAAAGTGTGAGTCAGGAATGTGGTAATTGTGAGAAAAGATTAAAAAGAAAACAAGCTAGTTTCTGGAATGGAGGGAGGAAAAGATGTAAGCGGAGAGAATAAAAACCAAGTTGATCAAGTATAGGAATAGTAATGTTACTATAGTTCTCAGTGGATTATTGTGCAGTGTTGTCCAACAGTGTTGTCCAAGTAATGTGTGCACTTAACCTCTCCAACATTGAATTGTTGACATGCTTTTGTATCTTCATTTGTTGTTATTTTATAGATTTTCTCAGTCAATTGCTCTTGTTTTCTATCCTTTCATTTTTTGATCTCGGCACTCTCCAATATGAGTACTATTTATCTCTGTCTGTATCACCCCTCTAACAGTCTCATCTCATCTCTAACTTCTGTATCACCCCTCTAACAGTCTCATCTCATCTCTAACTTCTGTATCACCCCTCTAACAGTCTCATCTCATCTGTAACTTCTGTATCACCCCTCTAACAGTCTCATCTCTAACTTCTGTATCACCCCTCTAACAGTCTCATCTCATCTCTAACTTCTGTATCACCCCTCTAACAGTCTCATCTCATCTCTAACTTCTGTATCACCCCTCTAACAGTCTCATCTCATCTCATCTATAACTTCTGTATCACCCCTCTAACAGTCTCATCTCATCTGTAACTTCTAACAGTCTCATCTCATCTATCTGTATCACCCCTCTAACAGTCTCATCTCTAACTTCTGTATCACCCCTCTAACAGTCTCATCTCATCTCTCTCATCTAACTTCTGTATCACCCCTCTCAGTCTCATCTCTAACTTCTGTATCACCCCTCTAACATCTCATCTGTAACTTCTGTATCTCATCTCTCAATCTCTAACTTCTGTATCACCCCTTCTGTAATCATCCCCTCTAACAGTCTCATCTCATCTCTAACTTCTGTATCACAGTCTCATCTCTCTAAATCACCCCTCTAACAGTCTCAGTCTCATCTCTCTGTATCATCTCATCTCATCTCTAACTTCTGTATCACCCCTCTAACCCCTCAGTATCACCCTCTAACAGTCTCATCTCTCAGTCTCATCTCTAACTTCTGTATCACCCCTCTAACAGTCTCATCTCATCTCTAAGTCTCATTCTGTATCACCCCTCTAACAGTCTCACTTCTGTATCACAGTCTCTGCCTCATCTCATCTCTAACTTCTGTATCACCCCTCTAACAGTCTCATCTCATCTCTAACTTCTGTATCACCCCTCTAACTCTCATCTCTAACTTCTGTATCCCCTTAACAGTCTCATCTCATCTCTAACTTCTGTATCACCCCTCTAACAGTCTCATCTCTCTTCTGTATCACCCCTCTAACAGTCTCATCTCATCTCACTTCTGTATCACCCCTCTAACAGTCTCATCTCATCTCTGTCAGTCTCATCTCATCTCTAACTTCTGTATCACCCCTCTAACAGTCTCATCTCACCCCTCTAACAGTCTCATCTCATCTAACTTCTGTATAACTTCTGTATCACCCCTCTAACAGTCTCATCTCATCTCTAACTTCTGTATCACCCCCCTCTCAATAGTCAGTCTCATCATCATCTCTATAACTTCTAACAGTCTCATCTCATCACCCCTCTAACAGTCTCATCTCATCATCTGTATCACCCCTCTAACAGTCTCATCTCATAACTTCTGTATCACCCCTCTAACAGTCTCATCTCATCTCTAACTTCTGTATCACCCCTCTAACAGTCTCATCTCATCTCACCCCTCTAACAGTCTCATCTCATCTGTAACTTCTGTATCACCCCTCTAACAGTCTCATCTCATCTATAACTTCTGTATCACCCCTCTAACAGTCTCATCTCATCCGTAACTTCTGTATCACCCCTCTAACAGTCTCATCTCATCTGTAACTTCTGTATCACCCCTCTAACAGTCTCATCTCATCTCTAACTTCTGTATCACCCCTCTAACAGTCTCATCTCATCTCTAACTTCTGTATCACCCCTCTAATAGTCTCCTCTCATCTCATCTCTAACTTCTGTATCACCCCTCTAATAGTCTCGTCTCATCTCATCTATAACTTCTGTATCACCCCTCTAACAGTCTCATTTCATCTCTAACTTCTGTATCACCCCTCTAACAGTCTCATCTCTAACTTCTGTATCACCCCTCTAACAGCCTCATCTCATCTCTAACTTCTGTATGACCCCTCTAACAGTCTCATCTCTAACTTCTGTATCACCCCTCTAACAGTCTCATCTCATCTCTAACTTCTCTATCACCCCTCTAACAGTCTCATCTCTAACTTCTGTATCACCCCTCTAACAGTCTCATCTCATCTCTAACTTCTGTATCACCCCTCTAACAGTCTCATCTCTCTCTGTATCACCCCTCTAACTTCTGTATCACCCCTCTAACAGTCTCATCTCATCTCTAACTTCTGTATCCCCTCTAACAGTCTCCCCTCTAACAGTGTATCACCCCTCTAACAGTCTCATCTCATCTCTAACTTCTGTATCACCCCTCTAACAGTCTCATCTCATCTCTAACTTCTGTATCACCCCTCTAACAGTCTCATCTCATCTCTAACTTCTGTATCACCCCTCTAACAGTCTCATCTCTAACTTCTGTATCACCCCTCTCAGTCTCATCTCATAACTTCTGTATCACCCCTCTAACAGTCTCATCTCATCTCATCTCTGTAACTTCTGTATCACCCCTCTAACAGTCTCATCTCATCTCTAACTTCTGTATCACCCTCTCTAACAGTCTCATCTCATCTCTAACTTCTGTATCAGTCTCATCTCATCTATAACTTCTGTATCACCCCTCTAACAGTCTCATCTCATCTATAACTTCTGTATCACAGTCCCCTCTAACAGTCTCATCTCATCTCTAACTTCTGTATCACCCCTCTAACAGTCTCATCTCATCTCTAACTTCTGTATCACCCCTCTAACAGTCTCATCTCATCTCTAACTTCTGTATCACCCCTCTAGTCTCATCTCATCTCATCTCTAACTTCTGTATCACCCCTCTAACAGTCTCGTCTCATCTATAACTTCTGTATCACCCCTCTAACAGTCTAAGTCTCATCTCTAACTTCTGTATCACCCCCCTCTAATAGTAGTCTCATCTCATCTATAACTTCTGTATCACCCCTCTAACAGTCTCATCTCATCTGTAACTTCTGTATCACCCCTCTAACAGTCTCATCTCATCTGTAACTTCTGTATCACCCCTCTATCAGTCTCATCTCTAACTTCTGTATCCCCCCTCTAATAGTCTCGTCTCATTTCATCTGTAACTTCTGTATCACCCCTCTAACAGTCTCATCTCATCTGTAACTTCTGTATCACCCCTCTAACAGTCTCATCTCTAACTTCTGTATCACCCCTCTAACAGTCTCATCTCATCTCTAACTTCTGTATCACACCTCTCAGAATGCCAGGAGACCGGTCGACGGTGAGTGGTTCTGTTGTGGGCCGTTTCCATGGTGTCGCCCCGACCACAGTGCAGATAACCAACCAGAAGGAGGCGGAGTCTAATTCTAAGAAGCAGGGAGGCTGTCGCCGTTGGTTTCAGAAGATGTGCCCCTGCTGCTGTCGACGTCAGAGCAGCTCGTATGACATCACAGACACTGTCATCACGGATGACGGGGTGAAACCAGCCACGCTCCCCGAGCCTCCTCAGCCCCACACTGGAGACAACGAGCTGGAAGGTAGGTTACATGAAGCAACAGAATCAGTCAAATTCATTAGTTCATAATGGTAACCCCATAGGACAAACCCCTGGCCCTATATATAAGCAGTAAGCACTGACCATTGCATTATCTTTTTAAATCTCTCTCTCAGAACTGATGTTGTCGGTGCGCTCAGTGGATCTACTGAGCTCTAAGACGGGTCAGAACCGCCTGGAGCATCACACCAACCTTTACCATGGCAATGAGCTCATCATCCGACGTGGCCAGACGTTCCAGATGGAACTGGACCTGTCGCGACCTTTCAACTCCAACACAGACAAACTCCACCTGGAGCTCAAGACAGGTCAGTTTGACTTTGAGGACTCTCACAAAAAGGCTATTTTGTTATCCTTGGTACAGTATGTCCTTTACATGAAACATGATATACTATCAAGTTGTAGGATGTGTCCAGCTGTTTCCTGGGTCCCCAAGACACAAAAAAGGAAGGCAGCTAGGCAGCTGTTACATTAGAATTAGAATTGTGAACATTATTTACACCGCTTAAGACATACAGTGAACTCCAAAAGTATTGGGACAGTGTGATTTGTTTCTTATCAGGTGAACCGTATCAGGTGATATCAGGTGAACCGTTTAGAAATATCAGCCCCCCCAAGTATTGGTACAAATTCCCTTATGTGTATTAATGTAGTAAAAAGTGAAGTATTTTGGTCCCATATTCCTAGCACACAATGACTACATGAAGCTTGTGACTCTATAAACTGGTTGGATGTGTTTGCTGTTTGTTTTGGTTGTGTTTCACCTTTACTGTAAATAAGAATAGAATATGTTTCTAACCATTTGTACATTCATGTGGATGCTATCATGATTACAGATAATCCTGACTGAATCATGAATAATGATGAGTGAGAGGGTTACAGACGCACAAATATCATATCCCCCCAACAAATGCTAACCTCCCCTGTTATTTTAGTGGTGAGAGGTTAGTATGTCTTGGGGGTAGGATATTTGTGCGTCTGTAACTGTCTCACTAATAATCTTTCACGATTTATTCAGGATTATCCGCTAGCCGAGCCCCTAGTTGGTATTTATGACTTTGGTAGTATATTATGGCTAAAGCTCACAAGTAATTCCATTACTCTTACTCCACCACATATTGCTGTTTTGATGTGGCCAGGAGTTTTTCCTGATCTTGTGAGCTGACCAGGAAGAACTCCTCTTCTTTCATACCAACTGCTGCAGAGGTGAAGGGTCAAAGCCCTTGTTACTCAGGCTCTATATATAGCCCAGTTTCCTGTCAGTCATATGGGCAGGAAAAACACATCTTTAATTCACTTTCACAACTATGATTCATTCTAAGAAGAGGAAATCATATGATATGAAAGAAGGATGCTCTATAGTTGTTACCTTGAATGACTTCCTGAGTGTGTCTGACAAAACCTTGGAGGTCTGAAAGAGAAAAAGATCTCCTGCACACTATGTCTATTTGCAAATTGACACATGCAATATTTCCGTCATAAGGAATCCAAACTATGGAGACTAATAAGGATTCAGTGGCTGTCCTTACTAACAATGCTAGTAGAGAGAGACAGTGTTTGGATAGATTACCTCTCAACAAGCGCTTAGAGAGACAGAGAGAAACCCATTAGCTTAAAGCAAAACCAGCCTAGAGATGCGATAGGCCTACGCACACAGGCACACGTACTTTCTGAGGTTCTATATGTTTGTGAGGACGTTCTGTGTCTATGCTCTCAGTGGACTTTTCACAGTACTACACTGTGTTTATCTCAGCTGAACTGAACTGTATGACAGTGACACATTTGTGATTTACACTTGGTTTGGCCCTGTCACTCTCTGGGACAGCAGACTATGAATTGCAATGATGTGGACACTGTGGTTTTTCTCACTTTTCTGCATACAAGACTACACATTACCATTAAAGATAGACCACTGTCATTCCACTATCTTACCTTATTTCGTATCTTTTAAGGTAAATTCAATGAAAACGTTTCACTGGTTTGCAGAGCTTTCTCTTGCTCTTTCACACATGCAAGTACAGACAAGCAAGCACACATGTACATACTCCTTCACACTGTATAAATAGTCAACATTGACATTTGCCAAGTAGAGTGTGATGGTATTGGAATGGCCATCTCCATGGTTACGAGAGGAATGTGATTTCCTGCCTCTACAATAGAATGTGTATGCCAGTCATGTGCAGCTGTTAAGGGTGCGTGTGTATGTTTGAATCTATGCACATTTAAATGTTGGTTTAGTGTGGTCCTTTTGTGACTGAAGAGTGAGCCCTTTGACATGTTCAGGAAAGGTAGGAATGCAATGTGGGTTGGCTCAGTTTCCATCAGAGACAAGAGAGCAATCCATATCTATCTGGGGTGTGTTCAGAAATTACATCTGGAGTGCCAGAGTGCGCTCTGGGCATTCGTAAACTCAGAGCTTTGTCAGATTGTAGGTTTGTAAATTCAGAGTGTTTCGCTCTCTAAGCGTTCAGAGCGCACAATGGACGCTCTGGCCGATGATTATGGTTGATCCAAGTGTTCTGACCTCACAAAGGCAGTCAAGCACCCATGCTATCTGGCTAACTTTGGCTAGCTTGCTAGCTACTTCCAGACAAAAATGAGAGACCATCTCACTCTGATCATTTTACTCATCCTATCAGAGCTGGTTAGGCTGTTTTCATGTTATCCAGAGCATTGGTGACTGTAACTGTGCTGCTGGCAACAATTGAATTATGCTTTTGTGCTGACGTTTACCAACACCAGCCATATTCAACAGGTGTTGAACGTTGGTAAATTCATCAGTTATTCTGCGCTCTGGCACACTCAGACGAGAGTGCTCTGATATTGAAGTAGATAGCCAGAGTGCATTTACAAACGCACCCCTGTACATTGCGTAGTTTGTTGAGGTGGGTTTCAGGCACCACTACACTGTTATTATACCGATATTACACTGTTATTACATTGCTATTACACCGACATGACACACTGGTACCGGAGTGCCAAGTCTAGGACCAAAAGGCTCCTCAACAGCTTCTACCCACAAGCCATAAAACTGCTGAACAATTAATCAAATCACCACCGGACAATTTACATTGACCCCCCCTCCCTTTTGTACACTGCTGCTACTCTGTTTATTATCTATGCATAGTCACTTCACCCCCACCTACATGTACAGATTACCTCAACTAACCTGTACCCTCACACACTGATTCGGTATCGGTGCCACCTGTATATAGCCTCGTTATTGTTATTCGTATTGTGTTACTTTTTATTTTAGTCTACTTGGTAAATATGTTCTTAACCAACAGTGCAGTTCAAGGAGAGTTAAGGGCTTGTAAATACGCATTTCCCGGTTAAGTCTACACTTGTTGTATTCGGCACACGTGACAAAGTTTGATTTTGATTTAAATTACACTGTTATTACACAAATATTACACTGTTATGACAATGCTATTACATCAATATTTCACTATTAGTACACTGTTATTACAACAATATTATGAGTTATTACATAATATTACACTGTTATTACATGGATATTACACTGATATTGCACTGTTACGACACTGCTTAAATCACCCTGAAACTTTGTTTTACTACCCTGATAATTGTAAACTAATCATTTATTCATTTGTCTGACAGGACCCGCCCCCATGGTGTCTAAGGGCACACACATCATAATTAAATTGGTGGAGGAACTGGAGGACCACAGCTGGGAGGCTAAGATCGTGAAGCAGAACGGCAACAGGATCAAGTTGTCCATAAACTCGCATCCCAAAGCCGTGATTGGCCAGTACAAGCTCACTGTGATGGTGAAGTGCCCTAAGCAGGAAGTGGCCGTCACACACGACCCCAGCAAAGACGTCGTCATGCTGTTCAACCCATGGTGTGAAGGTAAGGATGAGTGGAGTGTTACGAGACAGCAGAAGGTAGAGAGAAGAAGAGAGGAGGTAGATAGAGAGACAAAAGTTGCGCTTTGATTAGCTTGCCTAGCAAACTGGGTGGGCGGAGTTTGCATGTTGCGGGACCATTGCCACTGACGTCCAAACAACACCCACCCGTGTTCACCGACAGTGTGAAACAAGTCACAATTCAGCTTCGATGCTGTATATAGGTCTAGTATTTCAATGTTGTTATTCCATTGCAATAGGGACAGACAAATTCAAACACCAGGGCCAAGTGTGACAGATCCCAGAGCAGACACAGAGGAGGCTGGTTCTGAGACTACAATTTATCCTCTTGGTCTCTCAGAACAGCACTAATGTAAATGTACACATAGGCAGGGCATGTAGCTCACTGCCCAATAACGTGTTGCTATCCATCACAAAAAGAGTCACTGCTTGACCGAGAACATTTGTTTCATTCTCTGGCTGTGAGTCAAGACCACACGTCCATTTGCTTGGGACTCTGGTCTTTGCCAATTGATGTTGACCTGCTTTACCGTTGTCTCTAACTGTTCAATCAAAACCTGTATTTTGAGGTCTCTGGAATTAAAACACTTTCAGGATGTGCGTTTTGATTCATTAAAACTAAAGATAAGAAAATAAATTGAAACTGGTTATATTGATTTAAATATGCTTTGTTTCATCTGATTAAGATGTTTGTTCTGCCTTCTGGAAAGGGTTTTGATTGAATAGCGCTATCTGTCTTTAATTGTACTGATTGGCAGGTAGCCCAATCCATCCTTTCCTGTCATAAAAGTTGACATTCCACAATTACTGTACAAACTGCCTTAGGACCATATGATGGAAGCACAACAGCTGGTCTCTCTCTCTCTCTCTCTCTCTCTCTCTCTCTCTCTCTCTCATTCTCTCTCTCTCTCTCTCTCATTCTCTCTCTCTGATTCTCTCTCTCTCTCTGATTCTCTCGGAGCGCTTGTTGAGAGGAAATCTATTCAATGCAGCCCTATTCCCATAAATGAGCTAGGCCCCTCTGAGAGCTCCAGACATTGTGTTAGTAACAGTTAACCCTCTCCTGGCTACACTGACTCTCCCTGGTGTTTATCAAAATAGTAATTTAGTACTTAAGTCAGATATGACAATGTTGTGGACTGTGAATGAAACAACATTTAAGAAATGTCATGCAAAAACATACACATTTCACCTGTAACTCCAGGAGTGAATAAATGTATACCTAATCTTTGTCCCCTGGTTCTCTCTCTCTCTCCTTAGTTGACACCGTGTACATGGATGACGAGGAGGAGAAGAAGGAGTATGTGCTGAATGACATAGGAAGACTCTACTACGGTACAGAGACACAGATTGGAGCTCGCACATGGAACTATGGACAGGTATTAGACAGGGAGGAAATCAAGTGTGGTTGGATTGAAATCTTTCTGCAAACCCCAGTCATTCTGCAAACCCTAGTCATTTAAGAAGCAGCCTCTGTTTATTCCTTGTTTTGACCTCCACCCTCTCTCCCATCTCACTGTGTCTGTCTGTTTCCTCCTGTTTGTGCTGTTCAGTTCCTTGAGGGGATGCTTGAGGCCTGTCTCTATGTGCTGGAGAAGAGTGAGATCCCTCCGTCTGGTAGAGGAGATTCTGTCAACGTGGTCAGAGTCATATCTGCCATGGTGAGTTACTGGTCAACTTATTCAGTAGTGAACGTACAACATGTTTCTCATACTCCACATACTTTCAATGTATTTATGCCTGTCAAATCATGTGTCATATCATCTTTATGAACGATTGATCTGAATTATGCTGATCTCAATTTCATTACCATTACTGTATTATTGTAGAAAGATGTGTTCTCAATAACTTACCTTTTTAAATAAACCGCCTGCTATACTTTATCTTACTGTAATCATCATAATATTTATATATTCCTTAATTCCATTAGTTTACTTTTAGGTTGTGTGTATTGTTGTGAATTATTAGATATTACTGCACTGTTGGAGCTAGAATTTTGCTGCACCCACAATAACATCTGCTGAACATGTGCAACTGACCAATACAATTTGATTTGACTCATTCTAATTCTCTCCCTTTGATGCATCAGATCAACTCCCCAGATGACAATGGGGTCCTGGCAGGAAACTGGTCAGGGAACTATGTGGGAGGAGTTTCCCCTACAGCCTGGAGTGGCAGTGTGGACATTCTGATGAAATACCACAAGGAGGGAGGCCAGCCTGTCAAATACGGACAATGCTGGGTCTTCTCTGGCGTTACCACCACAGGTGTGTGTGTGTGTGTGTGTGTGTGTGTGTGTGTGTGTGTGTGTGTGTGTGTGTGTGTGTGTGTGTGTGTGTGTGTGTGTGTGTGTGTGTGTGTGTGTGTGCCCGTACTAGTTTCTACACATGTGTTTTGCATACATAGACACAGTGGCAATATGATGATCCACACAGGCCCGTATGTTGTAGTGAAGCGCGGGTTGACTCATAACCCGCAGTCCCCTGGTTATAGCGGGTGGGTTTAGGGTCATTAAGTATTTTGTGGATGAAGGGCGGGTGGGTTGAATAAAGAGGAAGCAAGCAAAGAAAGCAAGGTTTTTCTTTCATTATTTTAGGCTATCTGGTATTAGTGCGTAAGCCTAAGCTTTAAGGTCAATAACTGTACACTCGCCTAATAGCTTACATGCTAATCATCAAATGCTTTTACGAACGAGCAGAAAAAGTATTTGGGCCTGAGCTACAGACATTATATTGGTCCCCTAAAACAGGACTAGTAAAGGCCCAGTGCACTACATTTTAACACATTCTTTTCTAAGACTTTAATTTTTATTCTGATTTTTTAGGGGATGCTGCAGCACCCTCAGCACCCCTACTTCCAGCAGCTATGTACACGGTCCATAAACATCTTTGCTCTGCAAAAGAAACAGAGATGACAGAGAACTTGATCGATTTCAACTAGATTGAAACATTCATTCTATCGATTTATGACATTCTGGTGAGCAAGGGTTTATTTAGTCTTCTAGGGCCAACATATAATGACAGAAGAGAAGCTGCATGTATCTAATGATTATAAACAAGTTACAACTAACAAATAGCCTACCAAAATGTCAGAAATGATTAGCAGAAACATATCAATATCAGAATATCAGGCAGGGAAAAAATCCTCCACCCCCTGTCAAAAAATCATTCCCCTTCTCTGATGGGTTATTAGCAATTGCGGGCAGGTGTTGGTGAACAAAGAGTTGACCTGCGCACAATTAAGGCTGTGTGATGTCTCCTGTTTGCTTGCTTTTCATATCTATGGTCACTTAACTTCATATACACTCTTTTTTACCTGGTCTCGTTCTCTCAAACCCCCCCCCCCTTCTCCATCTCTCAGTGCTCAGGTGTCTGGGTATACCATGTCGTAGTGTAACAAACTTCCAGTCTGCCCACGACACAGATGTCTCACTCACAACAGACGTGTATCTGGATGAGAATATGGAGCCGCTGGACCACCTCAACTCTGACTCTGTTTGGTGAGTTATAGTCCAAATGAAGTAGAGCCCGGTTTTTCCTGGCCAGGTCAAGTGCATCTAACCTGCCACAGGTTAAGAGTTCTCCACTTCAATCCAGGCCACATGAGTGTATATTTGGCTTTGCTCTAAATACACAGAAATGCCTTGCCACAAATCATACTCTATAAAAAAAAACACCAGGCTGGAGTTATAGAAATAAATGTCTTCGGTAAAACGCAAATCAAATTGTATTTATCACATGCGCCGAATACAACAAGTGTAGACTTTACCGTGAATTGCTTACTTACAAGTCTGTAAACAACGATGCAGAATTTTGTAAAAAGTAAGTAAGAAAATATTTGCTCATTTATTTGAAAAAAAAAATCTAATAAAGTAAAAAAAGTTACACAATAAAAATAACAATAACAAGTCTATATACAATGTGTACCGGTACCGAGTCAATGTGCGGGGGTACAGGTTAGTCCAGGTAATTGAGGTAATATGTACTGCACATGTAGGTAGGGGTAAAGTGACTATGCAAAGATAATAAACAGTGAATATCAGCAGCGTAAAAAAAGGGGATCAATGCAAATAGCAGTCTTATGGCTGTTAAGGAGCCTTGTGGACCTAGACTTGGTGCTCCGGTACAGCCCATGACTAGGATGGCTGGAGTCTTTGACCCTTTTTAGGGCTTTTCTCTGACACCGCCTGGTATAGAGGTCCTGGATGGCAGGAAGCTTGGCCCCAGTGATGTACTGGGCCGTAAGTACTACCCTCGGTAGCGCCTTGCGGTCAGATACTCCTAACTGTGTAATCCTAACAACCCCCTTCTCTGTGTAGGAACTTCCATGTATGGAACGACTGTTGGATGTCCAGGCCAGACCTTCCTCCTGGTATGGGTGGCTGGCAGGCACTAGACTCCACCCCCCAGGAGACCAGCCAGGGGACCTTCCGCTGTGGCCCCGCCTCTGTCACCGCCATCCGCACCGGCCAGGTCTACCACAAATATGACACGCCCTTCGTCTTCGCTGAGGTGAGCTCTATGGGAAGGAGATGGTTGAAGATCTATGATCAGTTGTGAATACTAATAATAAAATATGCCATTTAGCAGATGCTTTTATCCAAAGGGACTTAGTCATGCGTGGCCCTGGGAATCGAATCCACAATCCTGCCGTTGCAAGCGCCATGATCTACCAATTGAGACATACTTCATCTTACACATCACAGATCTCAAATTAGAGAAGAAATGGCTAAACTGACCTTGGATAACTTCCCATCTTTTATCAAATATTACACACTTTCCCTGTTTCTCCATGAATGAATGGTGCTGATCCTGTCTGTGTCTCCTCAGGTGAACAGTGATAAGATCTACTGGCAGAGGAACCTGGACGGTACCTTCACGCAGATCCACAGTGAGAAGAAGGCTGTGGGACACTTCATCAGCACCAAAGCTGTGGGCTCTGATGAGCGCGCTGACATCACACACCTGTACAAACACACCGAAGGTACAGTGATGTCATCATGCACTTCAATACACTGTCAGAGGGTCGCTTGGTAACCGTATTTACACATGGAATAACACTCCGGTTGTAAGGGTGACATCACTCACCTGTAAAGACAAGACTAGGTAGCCTAGTGGGGGTTGGCAGGTAGCCTAGTGGTTAGAGCGTTGGGCCTGTAACTGAAAGGTTGCTAGATCAAATCCCAGAGTTAACAAGGTAAAAATCTGTCGTTCTACCACTGATCAAGGCAGTTGTTCAGGGGTAGACCCCACTGTTCTTAGGCCATCATTGTAAATAAGAATTTGTTCTTAACTGACTTGCCTAGTTAAATAAAGTTTAAATAAAATTAAATCATCTGAGATCAGGCTATGACACTCGGTCAAAAACAACAACCCTGTAATGAACAGCATTTTCAATATAGACATCAGGGATAGTCAGATAATCACACTGTCATTACCTGGGATAATGAGGTTTTTGATTGAAATTAGCACACAAACAATAATCTCCCCTCTCTGATCCCCCCACTAACCAGAATCAGAGGAAGAGCGCATTGCTGTGGAGACGGCCAGTCGCTATGGCACCAGGCCTGATGTATACTCCTCGCCGATGGCGAAGGACGTGAGCGTGGAGGTGAAGATGGCGGGGGAGGGGCCTCGTATGGGGGAGGATGCCCAGCTGACCATCGTGGTGACCAACCTGAGCTCCCAGCCGCGCAGAACCACGCTCCACAGCCAGGTGGCCGTCATGTATTACACCGGGGTGCTGAAGGGAACCGTCCAGAAAAACAAACTGCCTGTGGAACTCATGCCCAATGAAGGTGAGTCGGCAAGGGGAATAGTTGGAGGATGTTGCCCCTAACTGCTACAGGGTCAGATAATTGTAATCTGATCCTAGACCTGTGGCTTAGAGCAACTTCTATCTCAACCCAACTGAGGCCAGCACCATTCCCCGCTAGCACCTTTTCAGCTCAGTAACAATATTGTCTCCACTCTGCATTTGCTGTTACCACATGTGTATCCTCAATCCTCTCATCTGACCCCTGTACTGTAGAATGTGTATCTCAATTTCTCTTCCTCCTCAGTGAAGACCATGCAGTGGGTCCTTCCCTACCAGAGCTACCAGAACCAGTTGGTGGACCAGGCTGCTCTGATGCTGACTCTGTCTGGACGGGTCTCTGAGACCCAGCAGGTCCTTGCCACTCAGACCAACTTCAGGCTACGCACACCGGACCTCAACATCGAGGTAAGACGCAACTTAGCTTTAGCACAACCTGTCACTGGATTCCTATGAGGTTCAAATTGGAATTCAAAAAGTTATATTTGAGCAACAGTACTGTATACAGTATGCTGGTTATGTTCAGTTCTTTATTTAAATATACAGTTGAAGTCGGAAGTTCACATACACCTTAGCCAAATACATTTAAACTCTGTTTTTCACAATTCCTGACATTTAATCCTAGTAATAATTCTCTGTCTTAGGTCAGTTTGGATCACCACTTTATTTTAAGAATGTGAAGTGTCAGAATAATAGTAGAGATAATGATTCATTTCAGCTTTTATTTCTTTCGTCACATTCCCAGTGGGTCAGAAGTTTACATACACTCAAATAGTATTTGGTAGCATTGCCTTTAAATTGTTTAACTTGGGTCAAACATTTCAGGTAGCCGTCCACAAGCTTTCCACAATAAGTTGGGTGAATTTTGGCCCATTCCTCCTGACAGAGCTGGTGTAACTGAGTCAGGTTTATAGGCCTCCTTGCTCACACACGCCTTTTCAGTTCTGCCCACAAATTTTCTATCGGATTGAGGTCAGGACTTTGTGATGGCCACTCCAATACCTTGACTTTGTTGTCCTTAAGCCATTTTCCACAACTTTGGAAGTATGCTTGGGGTCATTGTCCATTTGGAAGACCCATTTGCGACCAAGGTTCAACTTCCTGACTGATGTCTTGAGATGTTGCTTCAATATATCCACATAATTTTCCGTCCTCATGTTACCAACAACATGATGCTGCCCCACCCCTGTGCTTCACAGTTGGGATGGTGTTCTTCGGCTTGCAACCCTCGCCCTTTTTCCACCAAACATAACGATAATCATTATGGCCAAGCAGTTCTATTATTGTTTCACCACACCAGAGGACATTTCTCCAAAAAGTACGATCTTTGTCCCCATGTGCAGTTACAAACCGTAGTCTGGCGGTTTTGGAGCAGTGGCTTCTTCCTTGCTGAGTGGCCTTTCAGGTTATGTCGATATAGGACTCATTTTACTGTGGATATAGATACTTTTGTACCTGTTTCCTCCAGCATCTTCACAAGGTCCTTTGCAGTCTCTGGGATTGATTTACACTTTTCACACCAAAGTACTTTCATCTCTAGGAGACAGAGCGGGTCTCCTTCCTGAGTGGTATGACGTTTGGAAATTGCTCCCAAGGATGAACCAGACTTGTGGAGGTCTACAATTTTTTTTCTGAGGTCTTGGCTGATTTCTTTAGAATTTTCCATGATGTCAAACAAAGAGGCACTGAGTTTGAAGGTACGCCTTGAAATACATCCACAGATACACCTCAAATTGACTCAAATGATGTCAATTGGCCTATCAGAAGCTTCTAAAGCCATGACATCATTTTCTGGAATTTTCCAAGCTGTTTAAAGGCACAGTCAACTTAGTGTATGAAAACATCTGACCCACTGGAATTGTGATACACTGAATTATAAGTGAAATAATCTGTCTGCAAACAATTGTTGGAAAAATTACTTGTGTCATGCACAAAGTAGATGTCCTAATCGACTTGACAAAACTATAGTTTGTTATAGTACAGACTGCATACAGATGTCTTGACTAGCGGCCATGGTACAGACTGCATACAGATGTCTTGACTAGCGGCCATGGTACAGACTGCATACAGATGTCTTGACTAGCAGCCATGGTACAGACTGCATACAGATGTCTTGACTAGCGGCCATGGTACAGACTGCATACAGATGTCTTGACTAGCAGCCATGGTACAGACTGCATACAGATGTCTTGACTAGCGGCCATGGTACAGACTGCATACAGATGTCTTGACTAGTGGCCATGGTACAGACTGCATACAGATGTCTTGACTAGTGGCCATGGTACAGACTGCATACAGATGTCTTGACTAGCGGCCATGGTACAGACTGCATACAGATGTCTTGACTAGCGGCCATGGTACAGACTGCATACAGATGTCTTGACTAGCGGCCATGGTACAGACTGCATACAGATGTCTTGACTAGCGGCCATGGTACAGACTGCATACAGATGTCTTGACTAGCGGCCATGGTACAGACTGCATACAGATGTCTTGACTAGCGGCCATGGTACAGACTGCATACAGATGTCTTGACTAGCAGCCATGGTACAGACTGCATACAGATGTCTTGACTAGCGGCCATGGTACAGACTGCATACAGATGTCTTGACTAGCGGCCATGGTACAGACTGCATACAGATGTCTTGACTAGCGGCCATGGTACAGACTGCATACAGATGTCTTGACTAGCGGCCATGGTACAGACTGCATACAGATGTCTTGACTAGCGGCCATGGTACAGACTGCATACAGATGTCTTGACTAGCGGCCATGGTACAGACTGCATACAGATGTCTTGACTAGCGGCCATGGTACAGACTGCATACAGATGTCTTGACTAGCGGCCATGGTACAGACTGCATACAGATGTCTTGACTAGCAGCCATGGTACAGACTGCATACAGATGTCTTGACTAGCGGCCATGGTACAGACTGCATACAGATGTCTTGACTAGCGGCCATGGTACAGACTGCATACAGATGTCTTGACTAGCAGCCATGGTACAGACTGCATACAGATGTCTTGACTAGCAGCCATGGTACAGACTGCATACAGATGTCTTGACTAGCGGCCATGGTACAGACTGCATACAGATGTATTGACTAGCGGCCATGGTACAGACTGCATACAGATGTCTTGACTAGCGGCCATGGTACAGACTGCATACAGATGTCTTGACTAGCAGCCATGGTACAGACTGCATACAGATGTCTTGACTAGCAGCCATGGTACAGACTGCATACAGATGTCTTGACTAGCAGCCATGGTACAGACTGCATACAGATGTCAGTGCCCAGATAAACAGCAACACTGTAAAGTATGATGTTGTATTTGTTTCCTCAGCCTGAAGGGGACGCGGTGGTGGGTAAGGAGATGGCAGCCAAGATCACGTTCACCAACCCTCTGCCACACAAACTGAGGGGTGTGGTGTTTAGGGTGGAGGGACTGGGCCTGCAGAAGGTCCGCGAGGTGGTTGTGGGGTAAGATCATAAAATTAAGAATTAGAAAACAAGTCATTTAACATGATCTCTATGGGCAAGACCCTGTAACCATCTCAATGTACAGATGAAGGATCTTAATTTGAGCAAGTTTGCTACTGCAGGAAAATAATCCTGCAGCAACAGGAAATGTGAATTATTATTATGTGGATTATATTTAGGGGTTTGTAGGGGTTGATACTTTTTGCTGGGGAAAATCAAGTCTGAAATGTGTAAGTGGAAATGTAAAACTTTAAAAGCATTTTTAAAACTCAAACAAACTACATGTTTGCATTTCCTGCTTGGCAGGAAAATTCTCTGATAAAATGTTATCCTTGCCTTTTCTCGGTCAATTACGCTCACATCTGTCTCTGTATTAAACCCCTCTTTGACCCTCTTCTAAGTAATATTAACCCCCTTACTCTCTGTCTCGCTCTCTCAGTGATGTTGGAAGCCACTCCACGGTGACTCTGACAGAACACTTCATCCCTACCCAGGCTGGGCCCAGGAAGTTGGTAGCGGCTCTGGACTGTAAACAGCTGACACAGGTGCACGGCGTTGCTGACATCGACGTCCAGAACCAATGAGAGGGAGCCTGCAGCTCTCTCCTGTCCACTTACCTGGCCTTTAATTCAAGTCTCATCATAGAAGATGGGAAACATTTTATTCAGTTCTCCCAAGGCATAAGTATTGTTTGATATATTTGATATTTCATGCTGTCATGTAATTATGGAAATATCCTGATCTTTGGATGAAGTTGTAAACGATTGTTAACAAGCGCTAATCTTTTTGATACTCACGTAATATCCTAGAACCACCAGTGCGCTTTGTTCTGAAATTGATTTGCTGGTACTGTAAGGGCTGTCCACACCTATAAAGAAGAAACATCAAACTATTGTTGGGGCCATTGAAATAGTTTATGAAAAATCCTGTGGTAAATGTAATTATCTAGCTGTACATTATCTAATGTTACTGTATTTTTTAACAAACAATGTCATGGTGCTGTCATCAAAACATTTGATAAATGCACTGTATACATGCATTATATTATTCCATTATGTTAGTGTTCAAGTATTTATGTTATCAACATGTTGGATAAAGTGTAACGTCTGTAGCATAACATGTGGGTCAAATTGTATTTTATATGGCTTATTTGAAGGTGAAGCTCTAGTTTGATTTTATATGAGGGTTATGCCTAAAGATGACCTTCTCAATGTGTTTATGTGAAATAACTAAAGTCAGTATTATGGCCCATTCATTGGTCATTGTGCTTCCTTGCCTTAAACTGTTCTTATGAAACAGAGTCAGCTCCTGAACATTAAGAGATGGAAACAAAGCCTTTCTTGATCTCGCTCTGCTCTCCTAGTGTTAGGGAGCTTTTTACTGCACTTAAAATACAAGGAAGTAAACTGTTTTAAAGAGTTACATTTTATTGTATTAATGTATCTTTTTTTATGTATTGTCAATGTATTTGCTAATAAAACAACTACAGAGTGATGTTTCCTATCGAGTTATGTGCATGACTCCCTGGAAGACAGGCCCCGACTGAATGGAAAGGTGTGAGATCAGAAAGATGCCATTATTCACTGTAGCAACTACATATTTATAGTAGCAGAACGTTCCATCTGCAGCCAAGTCTCTTTGTTTAATCCAGAAGTCTTGGCTTATGCATGAACCTGTTATCTATGCAACTTGTATGGCTTCAGGCAAAGGTGTGTCTTGCACACTTTATCCTGTGGAAATGGAACATTTCATGCATCTAATTGAATGTCTACAGTACATTTATAAGTTGATATGATTGGGATCAGTGTGGCTCATTCTCACACCCCTTATTGGACTCTGCACTGCACCACTCCTTTTCCGTGCCAAAGAACTCAGTGGAAACACCCTAAACCTACTGCACAGGACAGTACCTTAGGTAGCAAAATGCTGACTTCTAGTGGTCATATGAATACATATTACCATGTATTTCAAGCTTACAGAGCAGTCATGGTAACAATATCCTTAGCTTAGCTTCTGGAGAGCACAAATCTACTAACTATATACTTCACCCTTTTTAAATAATCAAAATGAGGTGCATAGCAATTACCAAAAAATGGATAGTAATGGTTGAATACCCTCGACATGGAGAGACAGACGCCTGACAAATCAATGACGAGATCAAAGATAAGCATTATTTTAATCATATACATTTCTATTGAATCCATGTAGTAGTATAAAATACAGGTATTTTGATAGTGAAGATCAGAGGTCACAGAGAACATTACAATCACATATTTACTTTCCAACTCAGGCACATGATAAAAGCATGCTGCAGTGGCATTTACCATAATTACAGAAAGAAACATAACTATATACCCTGAACATTGAGTGTTCCACCCAAACTCTTATTGCATTGACTAATTCATACAAATAACAGAATTGTGAACTTCGCTTTAGTCAGAAGGCTGCAATATGAACTAAATGACCAAGGATAACTGTGTATAACATATAGCTAGATCCTAGAGGTTTCCCAGACTACATGGAAAAACTCCTTGCCATACTTATAGGAACAGTACTGATAAAATACAACTGAATAAGTGATTGAATAGTAAACACTCCATTGTCAAGGCCTTGTCTATCATCCCAACCTGGACAGGGGAACTTCAGTGCAGGGTCTGGTTTCCCTGACAGTCATTAGTCATTGGAGCAGAACCAGGAGTTCACCAGACCATGTAACCTGCCCAGGACTTTTCCTGGTCAGGTCACATGGTCAGTTCCTGGCCCTAAGCGTTCCAATTGGTCCTGCATGGCTCAGTTGTTAGAGTACGGTGCTTGTAATGGAAGGATTGTGGGTTTGACTCCTGGGCCACCCACATGTAAAATGTATGCACGGATGACTGTTAAGTCGCTTTGAATAAAAGTATCTGCTAAATGGCATACATCATAACCACTTAGCCAACTAGTGTCCACTGATCAGAACGTAGTGGAATAGGCCCATCTTATAAAAATCTCCCACCAACATTGGAGCCATTTCTGTGGCACTAACGAGGTACAGACCAAGACACACATTATGACATCTTGGTTTGTCAGTCATGTATGCTTTTTCAGTCTACATCGTTACATATGTTCTGGACCACTCTGTTGAACTCCATTGGTTGGTCAGCATATACATGGTGAGACGCATCTTCTATCATCTGAAGAGAGATGGAGACAGGAATGATCACATGGGTATCGTATTATGTCTTGTTGTATGATACAGATTTAGGGGATAAAATGTATGTCTAAGACCTCAAAACTTAAATGAAATAAATTCCCCCCTTCCTCACCACAGTGCGTGTGGCTGTCTGGACCCTAATCTGGGCCACCTTGTCCCCTGAGGCACTGTCCACCCAGGAGCGTGAACCGTATAGCATGGTAAGAGGCATGGAGGGGGGCAGCAGGTGAACCCGCTGTAGCATGGGCCTCTTGGCCCAGCCCAGGGACTCTGACATGGCCCTGAAGCCTACCTCCCCACTGGGTATAGAGGGAAGAGAAGGAGGACAAAGAGGGTTAAGAGTGACAGAGGGAAGAGGATAATGGAATAAAGGAAGTTGTTGTCATTCTGTGGCAAATTCAGGCTAGTAAAGCCAAGTAAAGGCCATGTCCCTATGGGATCAAGAGAATGTGAACGCAGTATGCAGTTTAATAGTGGTGATATGTAATGCAAGCCAAGGAGTGACTCTACGTACCTAGGGGTCTGAGCATTACAGTGGTAGATGTACTCAGTCATGGTATCATCATCAAACAAGTCCTCAAATTTCCTCTTGAAATCTGGACGCAATCTATTTACCAACCCTGGACCTGACAGAATGAAAGGAAAAGAGAAAAAGGGAACGATGGAGGTATTGATAAAATTGTGAAAGCTTTGAATAAGTAATCTGAATGTGAATAAAGTGTCTCTCACCCCATGGACCTGCTGCTCTGATGACAGCCAGAGGGTTGAACAGTGAGACGACTGAGGCCACAGCCTTGACCCAGCGTGGCAGGGGCGGCCTCTTCACAACCTCTGGCCCCTGGCCCGCCGGGGTCTCCACCCCTGGCTGTGGGTGTTCAGGGAAACCCCATGGGTCCACCAGGATCAGGTGACTCACCCTAAAGAAGGGGAGACACAATCTAAGTTATTATTCCATTACTATAATAAAATTGGTCATGGAGTTTTTCCTGACCAGGAATCATGGTACTAATGATTAATAATAAAGTGCAGTGTAGATCCATTTTTTAACTGTCACCATACATACGGAGACATCCTGTACGTCAATCAATAGCTTTAAGGCAATACCATCATAAATACTATGACATTATCATAAATAAAAACATGGCCTCTCACCTAGAAGGGTGCTGGATGGCGTAAGATGTTGCCAGGTATCCCCCCAGACTGTGTCCCAGTAAAATCATGTTCTCCAGGCCTACAGACTCCCTCCAACGCTCCATGGAGTTGACAAACTGCTCCTCGGCCAGGGCAGCATCTGTGGAGAAGAGGGGTCGGGAGCTCCGGCCAAACCCCAGGAGGTCGAAGGCGTAGACGGGCCGAGAGTGACTCAGAGCATCCAGGTTACGAATCCACAGACCCACTCCTCCGCCAAACCCATGGACCATCACCAGAGGAGTCTTCTTAGGGGCTATGGGAGGGAGGGAAGGCATAGAAAGAGAGACCGACAGAAAGGAAGAGTAAGAAGCAGACAGAGAGACAGACGAGAAGTTGATACCAAGACAAAAGCTAATTCATATGTCAAAAGCCTAAAGGGACAAGGAGACGGTGAGAATACCTTGCTCAAGAGGTTTGTGGGGGGTCTTGTTGGTCAACGTGAGGGTCCAGATCCTGTCCTGGTTGGGTAACGTGACAAACCTGGACCACACTTCATTCTGTATACCTGACACACACACACACACACACACACACACACGTGAAGTGTTACTATATAAACAAGAAGTCAACCATTTAGCTCCTCTGAAAATATATAAATCATTTTTGTTATTAACATGGTGTTACAGGAGAGGATCTTGGCCTCTGTGCTCTTCAGGAGGGACATGGAAGTCGGACGCCAGGAAGGCCACCAGCCCCACCCAGAGTATGGCCTGGAGGGAGAGAGATCATAGACATTGTGTTACTATAACCGTCAGGAACAGGAACACTGTACTATGACACTAACGACATGATCACTACAGTGCAGACCCAGAGTAGGGTAAAGGTCTAAGCGTCAGCCTATCAAACACACATGAAGCTAGTACTCCTTGAGACCTCAGACAGTTATACAACCAGTAGTTCTCACCACGTGACCTGACCAGGGAAAACTCCTGACCCTATAATTAAAAAACAGCTGACACAGGTGGGGGGCAGTAATTAAAGTAATGCAGGGGACATGATGAAAAGTGCTGTGTCACTCACTGTTACATGTTCCCCCCCACACAGCGTCGCTGCTGCACTGCTCTTCAATGAACACAGATCGAACATACGTTGCTGTTATGTAGCCTAGTCTCAATGTCATAGTTGGCCAGCCACCATCATCATCATCATAACAAAACGTGTTTTGACAGACATTATATAGCCAGACCATTTAAAAGGTGGTATAGCATCAACACATCAACAGATTATGAAAGCAGTAGGATATGTCTGGAAGGATAGTTAAACCACATGAGTTACAACTTACTCGGTCTCAGTTTCGTGTTGCATTGGCGCTACTGTGGGATCCATAGCATGACATATTCTGATAACGATACACAAGCTGTAGCAGTAGTCTAACAAACGTCAAAAATTAGTAGGGATTTCCTCTGTTTGAGATTGCGACTCGTGTACAGTGCCAAACATCCGTGTTCAATGTTTTGTAACACGAACATTCCTAAGTCAGCTGACCCAGAAGTGGGTGGGGTTTGGTCCACAGACGTTATGATTCGTTAAGCTGGCTGTCATTTTTCTGCTTTGTCCATTATGACCAGCTTCGTTGGCTTTCTTGCCAATCGTTGATATTCGTCGGCTAGTTATACAAGTTATACAAGTCTACAATATAATGAGGACAAACAGTTGATGTCGGAAGTTTACATGCACCTTAGCCAAATACATTTCATTTAATTTCATTAGTTTTTCACAGTAGCTGACATTTAATTCTAGTAAAGATTCCCTGTTTAAGGTCAGTTAGGATCACTACATTATTTTTAAGAATGTGAACGGTCAGAATAATAGTAGAGAATTATTTATTTCAGCTTTAATTTCTTTCATCACATTCCCAGTGGGTCAGAATTTTACATACACTCAATTAGTATTTGGTAGCATTGCCTTTAAATTGTTTAACTTGGGTCAAACGTTTCAGGTGGCTTTCCACAAGCTTCCCACAATAAGTTGGGTGAATTTTGGCCCATTCCTCCTGACAGAGCTGGTGTAACTGAGTCAGGTTTATAGGCCTCCTTGCTCGCACACGCTTTTTCAGTTCTGCCCACAAATTTTCTATGGGATTGAGGTTAGGGCTTTGTGATGGAAACTCCCATACCTAGACTTTGTTGTCCTTATTCCATTTTGCCACAACTTTGGAAGTATGCTTGGGGTCATTGTCGATTTGGAAGACCCATTTGTGACCAAGCTTTAACTTCCTGACTGATGTCTTGAGATGTTGCTTCAATATATCCACATAATTTTCCTGCCTCATGAAGCCATCTATTTTGTGAAGTGCACCAGTCCCTCCTGCAGCA
Source organism: Oncorhynchus nerka (assembly GCF_034236695.1). Taxonomy (NCBI): domain Eukaryota; kingdom Metazoa; phylum Chordata; class Actinopteri; order Salmoniformes; family Salmonidae; genus Oncorhynchus; species Oncorhynchus nerka. The sequence goes on from NC_088424.1 coordinate 33,784,202, forward strand.
AAGCACCCCCGCAACATGATGCTGCCACCCCCGTGCTTCACGGTTGGGATGGTGTTCTTCAGCTTGCAAGCCTCCCCCTTTTTCCTCTAAACATAACAATGGTCATTATGGCCAAACAGTTCTATTTTTGTTTCATCAGACCAAAAGACATTTCTCCAAAAAGTACGATCTTTGTCCCCATGTGCAGTTGCAATGTGCAGCAGTGGCTTCTTCCTTGCTGATCGGCCCTTCAGATTATGTTGATATAGGACTCGTTTTACTTGGATATAGATACTTTTGTACCTGTTTCCTCCAGCATCTTCACAAGGTACTTTGCTGTTGTTCTGGGATTGATTTGCACTTTTTGCACCAAAGTACATTCATCTCTAGGAGACAGAACACGTCTCCTTCCTGAGCGGTATGACGACTGCGTGGTCCCATGGTGTTTATACTTGCTTACTATTGTTTGTACAGATGAACGTGGTACCTTCAGGCGTTTGGAAATTGCTTCCAAGGATGAACCAGTCTTGCGGAGGTCTACAATGTTTTTTCTGTGGTCTTGGCTGATTTCTTTTGATTTTCCCATGATGTCAAGCAAAGAGGCACTGAGTTTGAAGGTAGGCCTTGAAATACATCCACAGGTACACCTCCAATTGTGTCCTATACGTGTGTATATGTGGCAGGGAAGTCAGGCGCAGGAGAATCGAACTTAGTAAAATGGAGTAGTTTAATAACTTAAAAACATAGCTCCAAAACCATGACAATAATCAAAACAAAGTGGGTACGAGGACCCGACACGCACTAATACAAACAACACGATAAATGAACAACAAACAATCTCTGACAAGGACATGAGGGGAAACAGAGGGTTAAATACACAACAGGTAATGAATGGGATTGGAATCAGGTGTGTAGGAAGACAAGACAAAACCAATGGAAAATTAAAAATGGATCAATGATGGCTAGAAGACCGGTGACGTCGACCGCCGAGCACCTCCCAAACAAGGAGAGGCATTGACTTCGGTAGAAGTCGTGACAAATTGACTCAAATGATGTCTATTAGCCTATCAGAAGCTTCTAAAGCCATGACATCCTTTTCTGGAATTTCCAAGCTGTTTAAAGGTACAGTCAACTTAGTGTATGTAAACTACTGACCCACTGGAATTGTGAAGTGAAATAATCATAGTCTGTAAACAATTGTTGTACAAATTACTTTTGTCGTGCACGAAGTAGATGTCTTAACCGACTTGCCAAAACTATAGTTTGTTAACATGAAATTTGTGGAGTGGTTGTAAAACGAGTTTTAATGACTCCAACATAAGTGTATGTAAACTTCCGACTTCAATTGTATTATATGAACACATTTTCATAACTGTTTAGGCCTTCCTTTGAGTCAATATTAGCATGGACATGACTTGTGTTGTCAAAAGAAGCATTATTTCATAGTGCAAAGTTAGTAGCATTTAGGCTCAGCCTAAAATAAGCCTAAATCTGCTACATATTGTGTGTCCACATGTGGATGTTATCTAATGGTCTTGCCAGAAGTTAATGCTTCCTGTCCATGTCAACAGCTTTGGCCTCTAACCCACACTTCAGCCCTCCAACATACATTTGAGTCATTTAACTAGGGTTAAGTAGGGTTAAGTGTGTTGCTCATGGGTACATGGACAGATTTTTCACCAAGTCGGCTCGGGGATTCGAACCAGCATGCACTAATGTTTATCTGTTGTTGTGACTCACTCACACCTGGTCCAAAGTCACATGTCTAAAATATCAGCTAGTTTCATTTTCAGTGTGTGTGTGTGGGGGGGGGGGGGGGGGGGGGGACTGTGACTGTGTAATAGTGAGGGGAGTATCCAGATGGTTATAACGTGATATGAGGCCCACCTTCCACCCATGGTCATCACACACACACACACACACACACACATCATCATCACACACACACACACACATCATCACACACGAACACACACAAATCTATTAGCCACTTACCTATGTCGGTGGGGGGTAAACAGCTCCAATAACAACACCTGAGAACTAGTTAATGTCTGCCCTCCTGCCCACACGCACACCAGGTTGTTTTAGGTGAGCTTGAATGGCCAACTGCACCATGGGAATTTACCCCATTACACATTCAAGAGCGTTAAGGTACACCTCCATCTCTCTTTTGCTCTCTCTCTGACACACACACGTACACACACGTGCACACACCATAACACCACTCAATGAGAGAAACTAGTGAAGACTAATATAATGTTTTTGCACATTTTATTACAAAAATGTTGAGCCATAAAAAAACCTACATAAATACCATAACAGCAGTGAATGGGGGCAAAGCAACAAATATTCCCCCCCAGAAAATATTTGCTCTTGTGCTCCTTCTGAACAACACCATTTTTTAAAACTTTGGCAAGTAATTCAGTTTACAAAACACAGTTCACTCTGTTTGGTACAGATTGTAGTTTTGGAAACAGAAAACTGTCTGGAGATCAAATGTTCATTGATGAGAAAATTTGCAGAATGTCGGCCAAAATCCATCTCGCTCCATCTTCTCCCACTGCCCGGCCATTGGGCTTCCTCTGATCACCATATTTGATAGTGAGTGGAAACGCCAAATGGATGCTTCACATTTATACATGCAGTGAAATATTCATCTCATTATTCTATCTGTGCTATTGGTACACTCGCAATGGCCGTGCCAGTCCACCCATTATGCCGGCATCCACTAGTTGGGTGGAAGGTGGGCCTCATATCATGTTATAATCATCATGATACTCCCCTCGCTATTACACAGTCCCCCCACACACACACTGAAAATGAAACTAGCTGATATTTTAGACATCTGACTTTGGACCAGGTGTGAGTGAGTCACAACAACAGCAAAACATTAGCGCGCTTGTGTGTGCACGTGCGTGCGTGTGCGTGTGAGAGTTTGTGAATGCTGATTTGAATCTCTGAGCCGACTTGGTGAAAATCTGTCCAACATACATGTTAGTCATTTAACAGACACTCTTATCCAGAGCGACTTACAGGAGAAATTAGGGATAAGTGCGTTGCTCAAGGGTACATGGACAGATTTTCAGCAAGTCGGCTCGGGGATTCAAATCAGCATTCACAAACTCTCATATTCATTTTCAGTGTGTGTGTGTGGGGGGGGACTGTGACTGTGTAATAGTGAGAGGAGTATCATGATGATTATAACATGATATGAGGCCCACCTTCCACCCATCGTCATCACACACACACACACACACACACACACACACACACACACACACACACACACACACACACACACACACACATCATCACACACGAACACACACAAATCTATTAGCCACTTACCTATGTCGGTGGGGGGTAAACAGCTCCAATAACAACACCTGAGAACCAGTTCATGTCTGCCCTCCTGCCCACACGCACAGCAGGTTGTTTTAGGTGAGCTTGAATGGCCAACTGCACCATGGGAATTTACCCCATTTCACATTCAAGAGCGTTAAGGTACACCTCCATCTCTCTTTTGCGCTCTCTCTGACACACACGTACACACACCATAACACCACTCAATGAGAGAAACTAGTGAAGACTAATATAATGTTTTTTACATTTTATTACAAACATGTTGAGCCATAAAAAAGCATACATAAATACCAAAACAACAGTGAATGGTGACAAAGCAAAAAATATTTACCTCAAAAATCTCAGGACATTAGAAAGAACGACTGACCAGCAGACTTCTCCTTACTCTCTCACTCTCTCTCTCTCTCACACACACACACACACACACACACACACACACACACACACACACACACACACACATAATATTAGGCTATAGTCTATTGTCTCTGTTAACTGGAGTGCAGACTAGATGACTCTGACTCTGTCGTTGTGGACGTCATGGCGCCTGTTCGTCTACGTGGGACAATCTTCAGGCTGGAGGTGCGTGTAAGTGTGAGGGCGCGGCGAGCAGAACTCTTGAACCCCACTCCAAGGAACGCATAGAGCAGCGGATTCAAGCAGCAGTGCGCGTACGCCATTGGTTCAGACACCGCTAACCACACCCCCAGGCCTGACTCCAGCGTACAGCCTCGAGGGATCAGCTCCAAGCGGAGGAGAGCATCCACGGCGATGCCAATGCAGTACGGCAGCCAGCAGAGGAAGAAACAGAGAACCAGAGCTACAGTGGTCCGCACCGCCCTCCTCTTCTGTCTCTGGCCCCCCAACGGCCCCCGGGTCAGCCTAGACACAATCACGCAGTAACACACCAGCAGCACCAGGCCCGGCACCACCAGCCCCACCAGCACAGTCTGCAGGTGGAACAGGGACACCCACAGTGGGGCGTTCTCCGGTGGGTAGAGCCTCGTGCACACCATCTCCCCCTCCCCTGCCTCCTGGGTCCGAGCGAACACCATATCAGGGATGGCCAGGAGCCCAGCAGGCAGCCAGGCGCCAGCGTACACCAGCCTGTGTGCCAGCAGCTGCCGGGTGTGTGTGGTGCTGGTTACCGTGGCTTTGACCACTGCAAGGTAGCGGTCCAGACTGATGAAGGCTAGGATCAGCACACTGCCATATAGGTTCACTGTGTAGATGACGTGCACGCCCACGCACATGACCGCTCCGACGCGCCAGTCCCCGAGCGCAGCATCTACAGCCCAGAAGGGCAGTGCCAGAACGAAGAGCAGGTCAGCAGCGGAGAGGTGCAGCCGGTAGCGGTCCGTTAGGCTTAGACGGGCCTTCCGCTGGCAGCCCAGTACGAACACCACCAGGCCGTTCCCAGTGATCCCCAGGGTGAAGATGAAGCCATACACCACCGGGAGGAAGATACGCTGCACACTTGGACTCAGCAGCTCACGGTCACACGGCTCCTCAAATCCAGTGCCGAAATCCCCCAAGCCAGAACCAAAACCGGAACTTGTGTCATTGTAGTCATTATCCGATTCTGATATCACAAAGTGCTTTAGAGAGAGGAAGAAAGAGAGGATAATTGAGTAAACTTGCAAATACATGTGCAAAACTCTAAGAACAGATTCTACAATCTGATAAGTGAATAACATGATAACTGAGATTAATGTTCCAGTAATATAAAGTCCCATAAAAGTTTGTTAACATGGTCTAAATACTGAATGAAACCGTACCTCATAATAGGACATGATGGAGTCAGCTTACTCTCTGTCTCCGTTCTTTACGGCCCTTTTCTCTTTGTCTTCTCAGAGTGGAGTATAGTTTTGTACCCGGTGAGGTTAAATAGCCGTGCCAACACCGCTCCCTCACTTGCTCCACCCTCAACCCACACGCACACACACATCTGTGTCCCGTGGAAACGCTTTTCCTGTTTTCGAGGTGTCAGCTGCTGAAAGTGGCTATATCACAGGATATTGAGTGTGTGTGTGTGTGTGTGTGTGTGTGTGTGTGTGTGTGTGTGTGTGTGTGTGTGTGTGTGTGTGTGTGTGTGTGTGTGTGTGTGTGTGTGTGTGTGTGTGTGTGTGTGTGTTTGTGTGTGCCTTTGTTTATTGTTTAGGCTCCTAACATAAAATCTGTGAGAATAATATTGTTGGCAATAGCATGATGATATAACACTGTTGTCTACTTGAGAGTCAACCAAAGTAAAGAGGAAATGTTTTAAACACATTCTCACTGTACAGATGTAGTGCGTGTGTATATGGGGGTACAGCTGCACTGTGTATGTGTGTGTGCGTGTTTGTGCGTGCATGTGTGTGTGTAAGAGAGATCAACAGAGAGAGAGAGAGAGAGAGAGAGAGAGAGAACGAGAGAACTGTTTTAGTGTTGCACCTCTGAGTCCCTTTTACACAGAGCTGAACAGTCCTGCATGAGTAGCCGGAGTTTCGGCTCTGTGAGAGAATTTTCACACTTGCGTCATCTGATATGATATGGTTATGATTGTGTGCAGTGGTGGTAAAAGTACCCAATTGTCCTACTTGACTAAAAATAAAGATACATTAATAGACAATGACTCAGTGAAAGTTACCCAGTAAAAGTCTAAAAACTTTTGATTTTAAATATACTTAAATATCAAAAGTAAATGTAATTGATAAAATGTACTGATGTATCAAAAGTAAAAGTAAAAGTATAAATAATTTCAAATTCCTTATATTAAGCAAACCAGACGGCACCATTTTCTAGTTTTAGAAATGTACGGATAGCCAGGGGCACACTCCAACACTCAGACATCATTTACAAACAAAGCATTTGTGTTTTGTGAGTCTGCCAGATCAGAGGCAGTAGGGATGACCAGGGATGTTCTTTTTATAAGTGCGTGAATTGGACCATTTCCCTGTCCTGCTAAGCATTCAAAATGTAACGAGTACTTTTAGGTGTCAGGGAAAATGTATGGAGTAAAAAGTACATTATTTTCTTTAGGAATGTATTAAAAAGTAAAAGTTTTCAAAAATAAAAATAGTAAAGTGAAGTACAGATACAAAAAAAATGACTTAAGTAGAACTTTACACCACTGATTGTGTGTGATATTATAGTCATGAATGTCATGCTTATCTCATCCCATTCTCTGTTCAGTTAAATACCTGCTGGTCTCCCACAGGTCCTTTCACCCTAAAGGAACACTGTGTCTTATTACCGTGTTGCCTCTCAGTGCGCCAGTCCATGCTCCACATGCTAAAGATTGGTGCGAGATCTGGAGGCGCAGGGTGCCTTTGCTGCATTCTGGGTGCTCAGTCTACCCACAGCAGGGGGCCGGATTATAATTCCAAATCATTTGTAGACTGCAAATTGACTGCAAGAATCCCAAACAGATGTAATGTTTGACTAAAACATAATGATTTCAAATCTTGCCTACATTTGTATACAATCACGTCTCTCTTTATAATGCGTGTGTCACGTTCTGACCTTTATTCCTTTGTTTTGTCTTTATTTAGTATGGTCAGGGCGTGAGTTGGGGTGGGCAGTCTACGTTAGTTTTTCTATATTTTTTATTTCTGTGTTTGGCCTGATATGGTTCTCAATCAGAGGCAGCTGTCTATCATTGTCCCTGATTGAGAACCATATTTAGGTAGCCTGTTTTCCTTTGTGTTTTGGGGGTGGTTATTTTCAGTCTTTGTGTGTCTGCACCAGATAGAACTGTTTCGGTTTTTTATTAAAAAGATGAACACTAACCACGCTGCACTTTGGTCCTCTCCTTCTTCCACCCAAGACAGCCGTTAAAGAACCACCCACCAAAAAAGGACCAAGCAGCGTGGTAACAGGCAGCAGGAGCAGCGCTATAAGGAGGAATGGACATGGAAGGACATTCTGGACGGCAAGGGTTGCTATACATGGGAGGAGATCCTGGCTGGAAGGGATCGTCTCCCATGGGAACAGGTGGAGGCAGCCAGGAGGGCAGAGGCAGCAGCTAAAGGGAGCCAGCGCTTTGAGGAACACGGCTGGCAAGGAAGCCCGAGAGGCAGCCCCAAAAATGTATTGGTGGAGGCACACGGGGAGCATGGTGAGTTCAGGTAGGAGACCTGCGCCAACTTCCCGTGCTTACCGGAGAGTGAGAGGGAGAGGGGCACCGTGTTATACCAGCTCCTCGTATCGGCCGGGCTAGACTGGGCATTGAGCCAGGTGCCATGAAGCAGGCTCTACGCATCTGGTCTCCAGTGCGTCTCCTCTGGCCGGTGTACATTTACATTTACATTTAAGTCATTTAGCAGACGCTCTTATCCAGAGCGACTTACAAATTGGTGCATTCACCTTATGACATCCAGTGGAACAGTAGTGCATCTAAATCTTTTAAGGGGGGGGGGGGGTGAGAGGGATTACTTTATCCTATCCTAGGTATTCCTTAAAGAGGTGGGGTTTCAGGTGTCTCCGGAAGGTGGTGATTGACTCCGCTGTCCTGGCGTCGTGAGGGAGTTTGTTCCACCATTGGGGGGCCAGAGCAGCGAACAGTTTTGACTGGGCTGAGCGGGAACTGTACTTCCTCAGTGGTAGGGAGGCGAGCAGGCCAGAGGTGGATGATGGTGTACATGGCACCAGCCTTACGCATGGTGTCCCCGGTTCGCCAGCACAGCCCAGTGCGGGCTATTCCACCTCGCCGCACTGGCCTGGCTACGGGGAGCATTCAACCGGGTAAGGTTGGGCAGGCTCGGTGCTCAAGAGCTCCAGTACGCCTGCACGGTCCGGTCTAACTGGTGCCACCTCCAAGCACCAGCCCTCCGGTGGCAGACCCCCGCACCAGGCTGTCTCTCCGTCTTCTCCCTACAGGTGCTCCCGCCTGTCCAGCGCTGCCAGAGCCTTCCTCCTGCCCAGCGCTGTCAGAGCCGCCAGTCTGTCCTGAGCCGCCAGAGCTGCCAGTCTGTCCTGAGCCGCCAGAGCCTCCCGTCTGTCCTGAGCCGCCAGAGCCTTCCGTCTGTCCTGAGCTGCCAGAGCCTCCCGTCTGTCCTGAGCAGCCAGAGCCTCCCGTCTGTCCTGAGCCACCAGAGCCTACCCCGCGGCGCTGGGCCAATTCTTTCGCCACTCTATGGGACTCCATAGATACAGCCTGGAATTGAACCAGGGTCTGTAGTGACACCTCTAGCACTAAGATGCAGTGCCTTAGACCGCTGCACTACTCAGGAGCCCGAGTTAACATGGTCTTCTTCTAATATTGATTAAATACATTTTTTTCCTCATCAATCAACACACAATGCCCCATAATGACGAAGCTAAAACAGGTTTTTAGAAAAAAATTCAAATGTATTAAAAATAAAACAGAAATACCTTATTTACATAAGTATTCAGACCCGTTGCTATGAGACTCGAAATTGAGCTTAGGTCCTGTTTCCATTGATCATCCTTGAGATGTTTCTAAAACTTGATTGGAGTCCATCAGTGGTAAATTCAATTGATTGAACATGATCTGGAAAGGCACACACCTGTCAATACAAGGTGACAGTGCATGTCAGAGCAAAAACCAAGCCATGAGGTCGAAGCAATTGTCCGTAGAGACACAATCCTGTCTCGGGAAGACTACCAATTTTTTTTTGCAGCATTGAAGGTCCGCAAGAACACAGTGGCCTCCATCATTCTTAAATGGAAGAGGTTCAGAACCACCAAGACTCTTCCTAGAGCTGAGCAATCGGGGGTGAAGGGCCTTAGTCAGGGAGGTGACCAAGAACCCAATGGTCACTGTAACAGAGCTCCAGAGTTCCTCTGTGGAGATGGGAGAATCTTCTAAAGCGGCCAGATGGAAGCCTCAGTAAAAGGCACATCACAGCCAGCTTGGAGTTTGACAAAAAGCACCTAAAGACTCTCAGACCATAAGAAAAAAGATTCTCTGGTCTGATGAAACCAAGATTGAAATCTTTGACCTGAATACCAAGTGTCACGTCTAGAGGAAACCTAGCACCATTCCTATGGTGAAGCGTGGTGGTGGCAGCATCATGCTGTGCGGATGTTTTTCAGCGGCAGAGACTGGTCGACTAGTCAGGATTGAGGGAAAGATGAACGGAGCAAAGTACAGAGAGATCCTTGATGAAAACATGCTCCAGAGCGCTCAGGATCTCAGACTGGGGCGAAGGTTCACCTTCCAACAGGAAAACGATCCTAAGCGCACAGCCAAGACAATGAAGGAATGGCTTTGGGACAAGTCTCTGAATGTCCTTGAGTGGCCCAGCCAGAGCACGGACTTGAACCCGATCGAACACCTCCGGAGAGACCTGAGAATAACTGTGCAGCGACGCTCTCCATCCAACCGGACAGAGCTTGAGAGTATCTGCAGAGAAGAATGTGAGAATCTCCTCAAATACAGGTGTGCCAAGCTTGTAGCTTCATACCCAAGAAGACACAAGGCTGTAATCTCTGTCAAAGGAGCTTCAACAAAGTACTGAGTAAAGGGTCTGAATTCTTACAGTTGAAGTCGGAAGTTTACATACACTTAGGTTGGAGTCATTAAAACACTTAGGTTGGAGTCAACAATTCCACAAATTTCTTGTTAACAAACTATAGTTTTTGCAAGTCGGTTAGGACATCTACTTTGTGCATGACACAAGTCATTTTTCCAACAATTGTTTACAGACAGATTATTTCACTTATAATTCACAGAATCACAATTCCAGTGTGTCAGAAGTTTACATACACTAAGTTTACTGTGCCTTTAAACAGCTTGGAAAATTCCAGAAAATTATGTCATGGCTTTAGAAGCTTCTGATGGGCTAATTGACATCATTTGAGTCAATTGGAGGTGTACATGTGGATGTATTTCAAGGCCTACCTTCAAACTCAGTGCCTCTTTGCTTGACATCATGGGAAATTCAAAGAAATCAGCAAAGACCTCAGAAAAAAAATTGTAGACCTCCACAAGTCTGGTTCATCCTTGGGAGCAATTTCCAAACGCCTGACGGTACCATGTTCTTCTGTACAAACAATAGTACGCAAGCATAAACACCATGTCCGTCATACCGCTCAGGAAGGAGACCCGTTCTGTCTCCTAGAGATGAACGTACTTTGGTGCGAAAAGTGCAAATCAATCCCAGAACAACAGCAAAGGACCTTGTGAAGATGCTGGAGGAAACAGGTACAAAAGTATCTATATCAAAAGTAAAACAAGTCCTATATCGACATAACCCGAATGGTTGGTCAACAAGGAAGAAGCCACTGCTCCAAAACCACAATAACAAAAGCCAGACTATGGTTTGTAACTGCACATGGGGACAAAGATTGTACTTTTTGGAGAAATATCCTCTGGTCTGGTGAAACAAAAATAGAACTGCTTGGCCATAATGACCATAGTTCTGTTTGGAGGAAAAAGGGCAAGGCTTGCAAGCCGAAGAACACCATCCCAACCGTGAAGCATGGGGGTGGCATCATCATGTTGTGGGGGTGTTTTGCTGCAGGAGAGACTGGTGCACTTCACAAAATAGATGGCTTCATGAGGACGGAAAATTATGTGGATATATTGAAGCAACATCTCAAGACATCAGTCAGGAACAATGAGTCCAAGCATACTTCCAAAGTTGTGGAAAAATGGTCTACAAAACCTGACTCAGTTACACCAGCTCTGTCAGGAGGAATGGGCTAAAATTCACCCAACTTATTGTGGAAAGCTTTTGGACGGCTACCTGAAACGTTTGACCCAAGTTAAATAATTTAACGGCAATGCTACCAAATACTAATTGAGTGTATGTAAACTTCTGACCCACTGGGAATGTGATGAAAGAAATTAAAGCTGAAATAAATAATTCTCTCTACCATTATTCTGACATTTCACATTCTTAAAATAAAGTGATGATCCTAACTGACCTAAGGCAGGGAATTTTTACTAGGATTAAATGTCAGGAATTGTGAAAAACTGAGTTGAAATGTATTTGGCTATGGTGTATGTAAACTTCCGACTTCAACTGTATGTAAATGTGATATTTCAGTTTATTAATTTTTTTAAATTTTCTAAAACTTCTAAAAACCTGTTTTTGCTTTGCCATCATGGGGTATTGTGTGTAGATTGATGAGTAAAAAAACAATTTAATCCATTTTAGAACAAGGCTGTAACGTAACAAAATGTGGAAAAAGTCAAGGGGTCTGAATACTTTCAGAATGCACTGTATCTACTGTATCTACTGTATATAATTTATATATTTTTGCACAGAAAACTTTGGGGGATGGACAAATCCCTCTCCCTTTCATCACCCATACTGACTCTCCCTCTCCTCTCCTCAGAGGCCTAATTAAAGACTTTCTGTACTTATCTTCCCACTTTGCAGCTACTCTCCTTTCTCATGTACAGTGGCTTGTGAAAGTATTAACCCCCCCTTGGCGTTTTTCCTATTTTGTTGCCTTACAACCTGGAATAAAAATAGATTTTTGGGGGGGTTTGTATCATTTGATTTACACAACATGCCTACCACTTTGAAGATTCAAAATAATATTTTTTTGTGAAACAAACAAGAAATAAGACAAAAAAACAGAAAACTTGAGCGTGCATAACTATTCATCCCCCCAAAAGTCAATACTTTGTAGAGCCACCTTTTGCAGCAATTACAGCTGAAAGTCTCTTGGGATATGTCTATATAAGCTTGGCACATCTAGCCACTGGAATTTTTCCCATTCTTCAAGGCAAAACTGCTCCAGCTCCTTCAATTTGGATTGGTTCCGCTGGTGTCACGACGTCCGCCGAAGTCGGTCCCTCTCCTTGTTCGGGCGGAGTTTGGCGGTCGACGTCACTGGCCTTCTAGCCAATGCCGATCCACTTTTCATTTTCCATTTGTTTTGTCTTTGTTTTACACACCTGGTTTCAATCCCCCAATTACTTTTTTCATTATTTAACCCTCTGTTCCTCCATGGGTTCTTGTGAGTGATTGTTTGTATGTAGGAAGGTCCGTTAATGTGGGCTCTGTTTTTGTATTGCATTTAATTATGTTGAGTAAAATCAGTTTATTTACTCATATCTGCTGTCCTGCACCTGACTCCTATACACCAGCTACACACAGACTTCCTTACAGCTGGTACACAGCAATCTTTAAGTCATACCACAGATTCTCAATTGGATTCAGGTCTGGGCTTTGACTCGGCCATTCCAAGGCATTTAAATGTTTCCCCTTAAACCACTTGAGTGTTGCTTTAGCAGTATACTTAGGGTCATTGTCCTGCTGGAAGGTGAACCTCCGTCCCAGCCTCAAATCTCTGGAAGACAAACAGGTTTCCCTCAAGAATTTCCCTGTATTTAGCACCATCCATCATTCATTCAATTCTGACCAGGTTCCCAGTCCCTGCTGATGAAAAACATCCCCACAGCATGATGCTGCCACCACCATGGGGATAGTGTTCTATGGGTGATGGGAGGTTTTGGGTTTGCGCCAGACACAGCATTTTCCTTGATGGCCAAAAATATCAATTTTAGTCTCATCTGACCAGAGTAGCTTATTCCCCAAGTTTGGGGAGTCTCCCACATGCCTTTTGGGAAACACCATACATGTTTGCTTCTTTTTTTCTTTAAGCAATGGCTTTTTTCTGGCCACTCTTCCGTAAATCTCACCTCTGTGGAATGTACGGCTTAAAGTGGTCCTATGGACAGATACTCCAATCTCGGAAGCTCCTTCAGGGTTATCTTTGGTCTCTTTGTTCCCTCACTGATTCATACCCTCCTTGCCTCGTCCGTGAGGCTTGGCAGGTTTGTTGTGGTGCCATATTCTTTCCATGTTTTAATAATGGATATAATGGTGCTCCGTGGGATGTTCAAAGTTTCTGATATTTTTTTATAATCCAACCCTGATCTGTACTTCTCCACAACTTTGTTCCTTTCAGAACAGGTGTATACATACTGAGATCATGTGACAGATCATGTGACAAATAGATTGCACACAGGTGGACTTTATTTAACTAATTATGTGACTTCTGAAGGTAATTGATGGCACCAGATCTTATTTAGGGGCTTCATAGCGAAGGGGGTGAATACATATGCATGCAGCACCTTTCTGTTTTTTAATTTGAAAGTTATTTTTTAATTTCACTTCACCAATTTGGACTAGTTTGTGTGTGTCCGTTACATGAAATCCAAATAAAAATCTATTTAAATTACAGGTTGCAATGCAACAAAATAGGAAAAACGCCAAGCAGGTGAATACTTTTGCAAGACACTGTAGACTCCAAAAGATTGAAGTGAAATATTGTATTTTGATAACAATTGCAGTTGGTGGCGTTTAAGATGAGGGAGGACAATTTTTGTTGTTGTTGAGCATGGCCTTATTTCTATTACAGTATATTGGATGACTGTCATTCATATTCCATTCACCCAGTTCAATGTAACATTGATAGGTTAAGGCTATTACATGATACATTCATCTTTCCTATACCCATTATGAGTTTGCTACAACCTAGCCTATGAATTAAAGTTTACAATGTAGTTGCACAGGTTTTTTGTATTGTTGGTGACAGACAGTGACACATTCAATACCACCTTGAACACTCTTAACTGCATCTAGCTGATCTAGGGTGTAATCATTAGTCCAACAATTGCAAACAAGAGTTTCTATTGGACAAATTCAGGTATATTTATCCTCGTTTCGTTCCGTTTGCTTCTGTTTAAGAAACTTTTTCAACAGAATCGGCGCAACGAATACACCCCTGATCACACGCTAACACAGTTCACTTTCATAGCAGCCACACACAAATAGCATGATCAATTTGCTCGTTTCCATTATTTTTCTAAAACTATGCGCTCTCCTCCTCTCACCTTTTCCCTTTGCTTGTGGACTTCAGTGCACAACACATCAGCTGTCTGTGACCTGGCAAAAAAAACTTCCCAAACCAAACCTTCATATCATAACCGCTAACCGCTACACACAGCTTATATCGTTGTCACCATATTAGCTAGCTAACATCATAGTCAACATAGCAAATAGAACTAACGCATTAGTAAACCCGCTACAATGATGCAGTACAGCGTACAATCAGCTAATGGGTTAGGAGTTATATCGGCAGGCCCTGGTGTCAAAAAAATTAAAAAGACAAAAGCCTACCTTGACTTGGAAGAATTCAAGTTTTGGATAGCCATATCCAGCTAGCTAACATTGCATCCCTCTCTGTTTGAGCCGGGTGTTTAGTAGGCTAAACTAGCTAGCTGCATTGGCTAGGTAAGTAAGTGAAAGTTAAAAAAAATACTACGAAATATAACTCTCTCTTTCTCTCTCTCTCTCTCTCTCTCTCGCTCTTGCTTCTCCTTCATTTTTGAAGAAATGTGTTTGTTCACAACTTTTCAACTATTGTCTTTCTCTCTCTTTGAGTCAAGTACTCACCACATTTTATGGACTGCAGTGCTAGCTAGCTGTAGATTTTGCTTCCAGTACCAGATTCATTGGGTGGGCAAAATGTCAGTTAATGTTGCAAGAGCTCTAATAGGTATGAGGATGTCCTCTGGGAGTTGTCATAATTACTTTGACTATGGAAGGGGGTGAGAACCATGAGCCTCCTATGTTTTGTGTTGAAGTTAATGTAACCAGAGGAGGAAGAAAATTACACAACATGTACAAAAGTATGTCGAAAAACTGCTCGCTGAACATCTCATTCCGAAATCATGGGCGTTAATATGGAGTTGGTACCCCCTTTGCTGCTATAACAGCCTCCACTATTTTGTGAAAGCTTTCCACTAGATGTTTAAACATTGCTGCGGGGACTTGTTTGAAAGATGGCGCAGGAGGGGATGGTGCTATTTTGTTTGTTTTTTCACAATGTTTTTAACTTACTTTGTACATAATGTTGCTGCTACCATCTCTTATGACTGAAAAGATCTTCTGGACATCAGAACAGAGATTACTCACCTTGAACTGGACGAATAATTCTTTAATGAGTCGGCCGAGAGGGATTTACTCAAGACACCTGAACAGGCCCTCAACCTCGTCATTCGCAGGAGAAAGAGACGGAGGTGTCGCAGAAGGTGATCTTGTGAGGATCTGGCGACAAGTGGCTAATCTTCCTTTGCCATCGTAACTATTGGCCAATGTACAATCGCTTGATAATAAAGTGGATGAACTACAAGCACATATATCCTACCAAAGGGACATTAAAAACAGTTCAATCTTATGTTTCACCGAGACATGGCTGAACGACGACATGAATAACATACAGCTGGCGGGTTATACTCTGTATCGGCAGGATAGAACAGCAGCCTCTGGTAAGACAAGGGGTGGCAGGTCTATCTATATTTGTAAAAACAACAGCTGGTTAACAATATCTAAGGAAGTCTCAACGTTTTGCTAGCCTGAGATAGAGTATCTCATGACAAGCTGTAGACCACACTATCTACCGAGAGAGTTTTCATCAATATTCTTCGTAGCTGTCTATTTACCACAGTAGCGTGCCGTGGTTCTGGGGCCTGGGCCTTCAGTGAAGTCCTACACAGTCCCACCCGAATTAATCCACCTCTTATTACCATCATTATGATGCCATGGCTCTAGACACTATACATTTAGACAGAAACGCAGTATAACCAGGCGTTGCGTCACCTTGAAATTGACATTTTTATTCAGAGAATTGCAGGGGAAGAGTACAATACCTTTTCATTGTGCAGCTTCGTTGCCCTGCGCGCTTGTTCGTTGAGCTGTAGATCCACTCGGGTGTCCCCAAAAGTTTTCAAAAGCACCATTGCTTGTAAGTGCCCAGCCGTACTTTGGTGTCTCGTTGCTGCCTTGGTTAGACAACTCAGGTTTGCAAAGCCAATGTGGCTCCAAACACCAAATCCATCACTTGCAAATAATAGGCATTCCCAGCAGTACAGTTTGCAGTGCTTCTCGGAGCCTGTGAGTCATTGATAGCGCCCATAGTTGAAAGTGGCGAACGAACCCCTTTCCCGCCTGTGACAGGCTTTGTAGCGTCGGCGTCTACCTCTCCTGACAATGTCTAACTTTTCTTGAAAAGTTTGTCTTGAGAATGGCGTTATAATTATATCCTCGACCAAATCGATATCTTCTCCTTCCGCCATTGTGGGTTGAAAAAACAGCTTAGTAGTACGCGAATTAATTTGTTGATCAATTTCAGTTTCCTAGTTCTGAGACCTGCCCATATAGGACCTGCCTCTCAATATTGGTAATCCAATCAAAAGACGTGCACACACTACGCCTGCTAGCTGGCTCCTGTGTAACACTGGAGCCAGCCAGCAGGCGTAATAGCCAACTCTAAAGCTGATTGGTTGACACTAAATTTTAATTTCCATTCACTTTAAGCTACAAGCGCCCGCACTGTTGATTCTGAAGGCCCGAGGGCAGATTTTGGACCCCTGGCAACACATGATGGCTGAATATGATTGGATAAAAGATCTAACATAAAGACCAGCCCTCCAAATCTCAACCTGGGGCTGGAAGCAGTGCAACCAAGAGGAACGCTATGAAATGAAGAGTGTAACTCTTACTCTGGGGAATAATTTAATACATATTTGTGGGAAAATATATTTTAAAATGTTTTATATTCTGATGATGTTTAGGCCAGCAGAGAAGGCCTTGCTGGCCCTGACGGCCCACCACTGATTTACCACCATAAACCGATGCTGGCACTAAGACTGCACTCAATGAGCTGTATACGACCATAAGCAAAAAGGAAAATGCTAATCCAGAGTCGGCACTCCTAGTGGCCGGGGATTTTAAAGCAGGGTAATTTAAATCCGTTTAACCTCATTTCTACGAGCACGTTAAATGTGCAACCAGAGGGGAAAAAAACTCTAGACCACCTTTACTCTACACACAGAGACGCGTGCAATGCTCTCCCTGATTCCTGCTCACAAGCAAAAATTACAGAAGGAAGCACCAATGACTCTGTCTATAAAAAAGTGGTCAGATGAAGCAGCTAAGCTAGAGGACTGTTTTGCTAGCACAAACTGGAATATGTTTCAGGATTCTTCCGATGGCATTGAGGAGTGTAATATTTGTGTTGTGGAGAAATGACCAGGCAGGAGACAGGAGTACAGTTAGTTAGCACCCCAGTGCGCATGTGCATTTCCTATTAGGTGTAGTAACGTAACACTGCCGCAATGCATTACTGCTTAGTAACAGCACAGTAACTAATATAAACATATGTAGATCCCAGATACTACACTCCTCTCCCATAGTGTTTAACTCCCAGAGAACACGGTAAATATGTTAGGTAACTACTAATGCAATATCTGAACAATGCATTCTTAAACATTTTTCAACTACTGGGTTGAAGCAGACTTTTCAGAGCCCAGCACAAATCCAGGGGATTATTCTGCCCCGAAGATGGAGTTTGTGTCCTAATAACTAACCCAGGTAATGTCCTTTTTCTTTCCTTTTATCTAGGACATATTAAAGTGTTTGTTTGTTTTACTGTCTGTTACCTCCTTAACCAGCTCAACTCACAGGTCAAGCTTTTGAGGTGCCCTTCGCTGTCGAATAGGATATCTCCGCTCCTCCTGGGCTTCCTGTGGTGGGCCAGGTTCGGGTGGAAGGTCAGGCTCTGTCTCTCCCTTACGTCTAAAGTCAGGAGAATAGTCCTGGGGATCGTTATTGTTCTTGTTCTCTCGGCATGTCTCTGCTGGTGCGTTGGACCGTAGCAGATGATCCACATGAACGTTGACCTGGCGATGACCGATTTGGACTTGGTAAGTCAAAGGTCCTCTGCGTTGCAAGATCACACCTGAGTTCCACAGGCGCTTGGGGTGTCTGAAATCACGTACCATCACCCTCTCTTCCTCTTTGAATTCTCTGACAGTCTTTGAGTGTGTGTCATGAGCTTTCTTCTGCTGTAGCTGGTGCTTTGCCACAGTGCTTGACAAGTCTGGTTTCAACAATGTCAGGCGGATACGTGGTTGGCGTTTCAGAAACAGTTCAGATGGTGCACATTCCGTTACTGTGTGTGGGGTGTTACGGTAAGTAAACAGGATCCGCGGAATCCTTTGGTGGATGGGCACAGACTGAACCTCGAGTCTAGTCCAGGCCTTCTTAAAGGTTTGCACGGCTCTCTCCGCTGCTCCGTTTGATGCCCGATGGTAAGGTGGTGACAGGATGTGCCTTACTCCGTTGTTCTTGAGAAACATTTCAAAATTGTTTGACGTGAGCGGAGGGCCATTGTCCGATACGAGCTCCTTGACTAGTCCAAAGAATGCAAACAGGTGTCTGAGAAGATTGATGGTCTTCTCAGCTGTGGTCAGTTGAGTAGGGAACACTTCCATCCACTTGGAATGGACATCGACGACAACAAGGAAATGTTGCTTGTCAATTTCGGCGTAATCCACGTGGATGCGTTCCCAAGGTGTAGCAGCCCACGACCATGGATGAAGAGGTGCAGCAGCAGGCTTGTTGCGAACAGCTTCACAAGGTGAGCAGTGGCCTACATGCTGTTGAATGTCCTGATCCAGTCCAGGCCACCACAGATAACTGCGAGCGAGTGCTTTCATTCGAGTGATCCCTGGATGTCCCTCATGCAGGTCAGATAGCAGTCTCCTCTGGAATTTGTGAGGTACCACTGCCCTTGATCCCCACAGAACACACCCTTGATCAGTGGACAACTGGTCTTTCTTGTCGATGAATGGACGAAGGTTATCGTCATTTACGAAGGTTGGCCAACCGCCTAATGTTAAGTCCAAGACTTTGGAAAGCACTGGGTCTTTCCTTGTTTCCTCTGCTATGTCAGAAGCAGATATGGGCAGTTCATCAATGAGAGAGATCTGGAAGACTGCTCTATCATCTTCACTGTCGGAGTCACTATTGCACGGTAGTCTCGATAGTGCATCGGCATTTGCGTGATCACTGGATCGTCTGTACTCAATCCCGTAGTCGTAGGCTAACAATATCAGAGCCCAACGTTGCATTCGAAGTGCAGCAAGGGTTGGTATAGCTGATTTTGGTCCAAGGATGGCCAACAGAGGCTTGTGATCTGTCAGCAGTTGGAACTTCCTTCCGTAGAGGTATTTGTGAAACTTCTTCACTCCGAATATTATGCTCAGGGCTTCCTTCTCAATTTGAGCATAATTTTTCTCACTTGGTGACAGAGTCCGTGATGCAAATGCAATAGGGTGTTCTTCACCTGACGGTAGAACATGTGAGATGACGGCTCCTACTCCGTATGGAGATGCATCACACGCGAGTCTCAGCTTCATCTCTGTGTTATAGTGGGCAAGCCACTTGCTCTTTAGCAGACGCTGTTTGCAAGTCTTGAATGCTTCTTCGCATTGTGGGGACCAATTCCACTTTGTATCGGCCTGCAGCAGTTGGTGAAGCGGATGCAACAATGGGGACAAGTTTGCCACAAACTTTCCGTAATAGTTCAGGAGCCCCAAAAATGACCTCAGCTCTGAGATATTTGTGGGTGCTGGTGCGTTAACGATTGCTTCCACCTTGCTGTTGGTTGGGTGCAGGCCTTGTGCATCAATCTTGTATCCGAGATACTCCACTGAGTCCTGGAGGAACTCACACTCCATATTTCTCCAGTCTTGACATCACATTGTCCAGCACCACAAGGTGCTCTCCAATGGATGGTGCTGACACGAGGATGTTGTCCATGAAGCACACAACATGGTCTATACCGTCCAAGATCTGATTCATTGTGTGTTGGAATATCCTGGAGCTGTCGAGATTCCATAGGTCAAGCGATTGAATCTGAATAGCCCCTTGTGTGTATTGATGGTTAGATACTGTTCTGACTCCGGATCCAGCTTCAGTTGCTGATAAGCGAATGTCAGGTCCAGCTTACTGAAAACCTTCCCACCAGCTAGAGTGGCAAACAGATCTTCAGCGTTTGGTAGTGGATATTCCTCTGGTAGTATGCAGCGATTTACTGTGACCTTGTAGTCACCGCACATTCTGACGGTCTTGTCTTTCTTTGGAACTACAACAATCGGATCGGCCCAGTCGCTCCTCGCTACTTTCGTGATTATGTTATTCTTCTGTAGGCGGTCCAGTTCCTTCTCTACTGCTTCCTTAAGAGCATAGGGAACCGGACGTGGTTTGTGAAAGATAGGCTTGGTTCCTTCTTGCACTCTGACTTTTGCTGTGAAGTCTTTTCACTGTAGCCATCTTTGAAAAGTTCTTTGTGCGTCTCCAGCATGTTAGTGAGTGTAGCCTCACTAGTTTGTCATTCACTCACTGGTTTGTCATTTCTCAGACTGAAGATTTCTCCCCAGTTCAACTTGATCTTTTGTAGCCAGTTTCTGCCTAGCAAGGCTGATTTTTCTCCTTTAACAATGACAAGCGGTAGCGTCCACTCCTTCCCCTCATACCGGACTGGTACCTGGATGTGCCCTAACACAGGAATAGTGTCACCAGTGTATGAAGAAAGGCGGATGGACGTGGGCTGAAGAGGGCACTCTTTCAGTTTTTCTTTGTAGAGTCTCTCTGGAACCAGAGATACAGACACTCCGGTGTCCAGCTGCATTTTTACTGTTTTTCCCGCTAACTCCATGTTGAGATAGATTCCATCTTTTAGTTGTTGAGCTGTGTACACTATGAACAGTTCCACTACTGTTTCAGTTGTACCTTCCTCGTCTTGTGCTGCATCTGACACTTTGTGCGCTCTTACTGTGCGTTTTGAGGCCTTACACACTCTCTGTAAATGTCCAACATTTCCACAATTGTGGCACTTTTCATTTTGGAATTGACATTCACTGTGCTGGTGATTATCTCCCCCACATCTGTAGCAACTTGGATGGATTAGACCTTTGAGATGTGGGCTGCTTTGTTCTTGTGTAACCTTGAGGACGGGACTGAATTTTTTAAAACTTTTGTGAGCTTTTTTCACCACGTGCATCACTGACCTTGTGAACACCTTTCTGATGTTCTGCATGTCCCGATAGCTCAATAGTATCCCTGTGGGCAAGCTCGAGTCCAAGTGCTATATCACAGGCTTTCTTAAAGGTCAGGTCGTTCTCGGACAGGAGCCTTCTGTGATATGCTTCACCTGTGAGACCACATACAAACTTGTCTCGGAAAGCATCACCAAGAAATCGTGCAAACTCACATGTACTTGCGAGCCTTTTCAAAGCAAGGATGTAGTCAGCCACAGTTTCCCCTTGACTCTGGTGACGTTGTTAAAATCCGAAACGTTCTGCAATGAGAATTGGCTTAGGCTTGAAATACCTTGAAAGAGTTTCAGTCAGTTCTGCATAGTTCAACTCCACTGCTTTTATTGGTTCAATGAGACCTTTCAGCAATCCGTACTCAGTTGGACCCAAAACACTGAGAAATACGTCTGCTTTCTTTTCATCTTTGATTTCATTTGCAGCCAGCCAACGCTCAAAACGCTCCAAATAGGAATCAAAATCCTCTTTTGTAGCCTCCAACTCTGGTACTCGACCAATGGTTGCCATTTTCACAGTTAATTGTTCAGTTTCCTTATTCCTTGTATTCCTTAATTTTCTGAATTTTCATCTAATTCTTCACTTCAGAAATTTCTGCAATTACTTCATTCACTGCACTCATTTGTAATAATGTACACACCGTGTTACGTTCCTTCTTCCTTCTTTTTTTCTTGACAATATTTCTCCACTGAGATCGCCTAATTTCAATGGGTTCAATGACAGTTTTTTAAATTATTTAACCACCAGAGGGCAGTGTCGCTATTCTGGACTCCAATAGTCTTGCTACTTGGCAGCTCCTGAATACTGTACTAGCAGTGCTAGCAGTGCTTAGCCTTCTCTACTGGCGAAAGAAAATAAAAAATAACTGACGAATTACATTAATATTTTGAGTTTCATTACTCACGCAACATTCTTCCCTTCAAGCAATGTCCGTTTATGTAGTTTAATCACCTCGTCGCCACTGTAATATTTGTGTTGTGGAGAAATGACCAGGCAGGAGACGGGAGTACAGTTAGTTTTCGTTTAGTCAAATCCCCTCATGCTCTACAGTTCCCGGCACCCCAGTGCACATGTGCATTTCCTATTAAGTGTAGTAACGTACCACTGCCACAATGCATTACTGCTTAGTAACAGCATAGTAACTAATATAAACAGATGTAGATCCCACATACTACAAGGAGTATATCACATCAGTCACTGACTTCATCAATAAGTGCATCGATGACGTCGTCCCCACAATGACTGAACGTACATACCCCAACCAGAAGCCATGGATTACAGGCAACATCGCACTGAGCTAAAGGGTAAAGCTGCCGCTTTCAAGGAGCGGGACTCTAACCCAGACGCTTATAAGAAATCCCGCTATGCCCTCTGACGAACCATCAAACAGCAAAGCGTCAATACAGGACTAAGATTGAATTGTACTACACCGGCAAGGCAGGGCTTGCAAACTATTACAGACTACAAAAGGAAGCACAGCCAAGAGCTGCCCAGTGACACAAGCCTACCAGACAAGCTAAATTTGAGGCAAGTGACACTGAAACATGCATGAGAGCATCAGCTGTTCCGGACGACTGTGCGATCACACTCTCCGCAGCCGGTGTGAGTAAGACCTTTATACAGCTCAACATTCACAAGGCCGCAGGGCCAGACAGATTACCAGGATGTGTGCTCCAACTGGCAGGTGACCAACTGGCAGGTGTCTTCACTGACATTTTCAATATGTCCCTGAGTCTGTAATACCAACATGTTCCAAGCAGACCGCAATAGTCATTGTGCCCAAGAACACAAAGGCAACCTGCCTAAATGACTACAGACCCGTAGCACTCAGGTCCGTAGCCATGAAGTGCTTTGAACGGCTGGTAATGGCTCACATCAATACCATTATCCCAGAAACCCTAGACACACTCCAATTTGCATACCGCCCAAACAAATCCACACATGATGCAATCTCTATTGCACTCCTCACTGCCCTTTCCCACATGGACAAAATGAACACTCATGTGAGAATGCTATTCATTGACTACAGCTCAGCATTCAACACCATAGTACCCTCAAAGTTCATTACTAAGCTAAGGATCCTGGGACTAAATACCTCCCTCTGCAACTGGATCCTGGACTTCCTGACTGGCCGCCCCCAGGTGGTAAGGGTAGGTAACAACACATCCTCCACGCTGATCCTCAACATGGGGGCCCCTCAGGGGTGTGTGCTTAGTGCCCTCCTGTACTCCCTGTTCACTCATGACTGCACAGCCAGTCACGACTCCAACACCATCATTAAGTTTGCAGATGACACAACAGTGGTAGGCCTGATCACTGACAACAACGAGACAGCCTATAGGGAGGAGGTCAGAGACCTGACCGTGTGGTGCAAGGACAACAAGCTCTCCCTCAACGTGATCAAGACAAAGAAGATGATTGTGGACTACAGGAAAAGGAGGACCGAGCACGTCCCCATTCTCATCGACAGGGCTGTAGAGGAGCAGGTTGAGAGCTTCAAGTTCCTTTGCTTTCAAATCACCAACAAACTAACATGGTCCAAGCACACCAAGACAGTCGTGAAGAGGGCACAACAAAACCTAATACCCCTCAGGAGACTTGGCATGGGTCCTCAGATCCTCAAAATGTTCTGCAGCTGCACCATCGAGAGCATCCTGACGGGTTGCATCACTGCCTGGTACGGCAACTGCTCGTCCTCCGACCGCAAGGCACTACAAAGGGTAGTGCGTACGGCCCAGTACATGACTGGGCCAAGTTTCCTGCCATCCAGGATGTCTATACCAGGCAGTGTCAGAGGAAGGCCCTAAAAATTGTCATAGACTCCAGCCACTCTAGTCATAGACTGGTCTCTCTGCTACCTCATGGCAAGCTGTACCGGAGCGCCAAGTCTAGGTCCATGACGCTTCTTAACAGCTTCTACACCCAAGCTATAAGACTCCTAAACATCGAATCAAATGGCTGCCCAGACTATTTGGATTGCTCTTTTACGCTGCTGCTACTCTCTGTTGTTATCTATGCAAAGTCACTTTAATAACTCTACGAAACATGTACATATTACCTCAATTACCTCGACTAACCGTTGCCCCCGCACATTGACTCTGTACCGGTACCCCCAGTATATAGCCTCGCTATTGTTATTTTACTGCTCCTAGACGTTGCCACTTCACAATAACAGCACTTACAGTTGACTGGGTCAGCTCTAGCAGGGCAGAAATGTTATGAACTGACTTGTTGGAAAAGTGGCATCCTATGACAGGCCACATTGTAAGTAAGCGATTGTCACTGAGATCTTCAGTACAGGCCATTCTACTGCCAATGTTTGTTGCATCGCTGTGTTCTCAGTTTTTTACACCTGTCAGCAACAGGTGTGGCTGAAATAGCTGAATCCACTCATTTGAAGGAGTATCCACATACTTTTGAACCATGGGGCGGCAGCGTGGCCTAGTGGTTAAATCGTTGGACTAGTAACCGGAAGGTTGCAAGTTCAAACCCCCGAGCTGACAAGGTACAAATCTGTCGTTAACCCACTGTTCCTAGGCTGTCATTGAAAATAAGAATTTGTTCTTAACTGACTTGCCTAGTTAGATAAAGGTAAAGTACAAATAAATGTAGTGTATCTGACTACAGCATGGTGCTACCTTACAGAGTGTTGTTGAGGCTACTGTAGACCTAAACAGTGATTTAGTCATCAAACAGTCATCTCATATGTATATACTGTACTCGATACCATCTACTGTATGCTGCTCTGTACCATCACTCATTCATATATCCTTATGTACATATTCTTTATCCCCTTACACTGTGTATAAGAGAGTAGTTTTGGAATTGTTAGTTAGATTACTTGTTGGTTATCACTGCATTGTCGGAACTAGAAGCACAAGCATTTCGCTACACTCGCATTAACATCTGCTAACCATGTGTATGTGACAAATACAATTTGATTTGATTTGATTTGAGTTAATAAATTATTTGGTGTCATGTATATAGTTTTATCAAAAAATTATTACTTTTGTTTCACTATTTAAATTTTTATGAAATTCTCTGAGGAGGATGGTCCTCCCCTTTCTCTTCTGAGGAGCCTCCACTGTTTGATAGTTATCAGGCCTTGTTACATAGCTATGAACAAGTAAGTAAGGACTCAGGACACCAACACTTACAGTATAGGGGCATAAACAGTCAAATGCAGAAAAGCACACACTCAGAGGCGAGCAGGTGACCGATGCAATCTCAACCACACTGCACACTGCCCTAACCCACCTGGACAAGAGGAATACCTATGTGAGAATGCTGTTCATCGACTACAGCTCGGCATTCAATACCATAGTACCCTCCAAGCTCGTCATCAAGCTCGAGACCCTGGGTCTCGACCCCGCCCTGTGCAACTGGGTACTGGACTTCCTGACGGGCCGCCCACAGGTGGTGAGGGTAGGCAACAACATCTCCTCCCCGCTGATCCTCAACACGGGGGCCCCACAAGGGTGCGTTCTGAGCCCTCTCCTGTACTCCCTGTTCACCCACGACTGCGTGGCCATGCACGCCTCCAACTCAATCATCAAGTTTGCGGACGACACAACAGTGGTAGGCTTGATTACCAACAACGACGAGACGGCCTACAGGGAGGAGGTGAGGGCCCTCGGAGTGTGGTGTCAGGAAAATAACCTCACACTCAACGTCAACAAAACTAAGGAGATGATTGTGGACTTCAGGAAACAGCAGAGGGAACACCCCCTATCCACATCGATGGATCAGTAGTGGAGAGGGTAGCAAGTTTTAAGTTCCTCGGCATACACATCACAGACAAACTGAATTGGTCCACTCACACTGACAGCGTCGTGAAGAAGGCGCAGCAGCGCCTCTTCAACCTCAGGAGGCTGAAGAAATTCGGCTTGTCACCAAAAGCACTCACAAACTTCTACAGATGCACAATCGAGAGCATCCTGGTGGGCTGTATCACCGCCTGGTACGGCAACTGCTCCGCCCTCAACCGTAAGGCTCTCCAGAGGGTAGTGAGGTCTGCACAACGCATCACCGGGGGCAAACTACCTGCCCTCCAGGACACCTACACCACCCGATGTTACAGGAAGGCCATAAAGATCATCAAGGACATCAACCACCGAACCACTGCCTGTTCACCCCGCTATCATCCAGAAGGCGAGGTCAGTACAGGTGCATCAAAGCTGGGACCGAGAGACTGAAAAACAGCTTCTATCTCAAGGCCATCAGACTGTTAAACAGCAATCACTAACATTGAGTGGCTGCTGCCAACACACTGTCATTGACACTGACCCAACTCCAGCCACTTTAATAATGGGAATTGATGGGAAATGATGTAAATATATCACTAGCCACTTTAAACAATGCTACCTTATATAATGTTACTTACCCTACACTATTCATCTCATATGCATATGTATATACTGTACTCTAGATCATCGACTGCATTCTTATGTCACTAGCCACTTTAACTATGCCACTTTGTTTACTTTGTCTACATACTCATCTCATATGTATATACTGTACTCGATACCATCTACTGTATGCTGCTCTGTACCATCACTCATTCATATATCCTTATGTACATATTCCTTATCCCCTTACACTGTGTATAAGACAGTAGTTTTGGAATTGTTAGTTAGATTACTTGTTGGTTATCACTGCATTGTCGGAACTAGAAGCACAAGCATTTCGCTACACTCGCATTAACATCTGCTAACCATGTGTATGTGACAAATAAAATGTGATTTGATTTGATTTGATTTGACCAGTTGGTTTAGCGCCATTCTTTCAGCTGTGTAAATTAAAGACCGCCCCACCCGAAACACACACACACAGAGGAGCAAGAAAATAGTCTTTCTGCACATAAGCAGGATGTTGGTGTAAAATAAAGATAGAAAGAAACACAGTAGGGAACAATAGGTCTCACAGTACTGCTACTACCGCTGCTGCTGCTATTGCAGTCTCAAGCAGTTTGAAATTTGAGTATGTTATTTGGGAAGAGAGGTGGTCGGTGAGTGACAAGAAGAGTCCATTTTCCCAGGCCCTTTCAAGCACTTCCCATACACACACACACGGAAGTGGCAGAAACAGAAGTAGGAAGTTAACTGCCTCTCCCAGCATTAAAACAGAGCCTGTTTGTCTCAGCTTCCTGACGAAGAGAGGGAGGAAGAGGAGGATGAAGAGTGAAGGAAACAGAGAGAAGAGAGAAGGCAAATCAACACTCCTCAAAAGTACCCATACCACAAACTCAAACTCACCCCTCACCCACACACACTCTTATACAAACAAACACACACACACACACACAGATGCAATTGGCATACCCCACATCAAAAACTTCCCACTTCCAAACCCATGCAGCTGCTAATGGGTCAGTGGCACGAACACGGGTTTGGTGATACACATAAACACACAAACACACATTATTATCATCTATTTATAGAGTATTCAAAACAGGAAGGACTTCCTCTCTATTTAGGAAAAGCAAACAGCTGGGAAAGATTTCTCACACAAACATTCCTGTACACACGCAGACATACACACACATGTAAAGATATGTCTACCAGTGTTGAAACACAGGCACAAATGCCCTCTGTTTATCCCTCATTCTTTTCATCACTCCTCTCGTCTCTACTCTACAGTGCATTCGGAAAGTTTTCAGACCTCTTGACTTTTTCCACATTTTGTTATGTTACAGCCTAATTCAATGTATGAAAAGTATTTATTTATCTCATCAATCTGTACACAATACCCAATAATGACAAAGCGGAAACATAAGTATTCAGGTCCTTTGCTATGAGACTCAAAATTGAGCTCAGGTGCATCCTGTTTCCATTGATCATCCTTGAGATGTTTCTACAACTTGATTAGGAATCCACTTGTGGTAAATTCAATTGATTGAACATGATCTGAAAAGGCACACACCTGTCTATATAAGGTCCCACAGTTCACAGTGCATGTCTGAGCATAAACCAAGCCATGAGGTCGAATGAATTGTCCGTAGAGCTCCAAGACAGGATTGTGTTGAGGCACAGATCTGAGGAAGGTTAAAACATTTCTGCAGCATTGAAGGTCCCCAAGAACACAATGGCCATTCTTAAATGGAAGAAGTTTGGAACCACCAAGACTCTTCCTAGAACTGGCTGCCCGGCCAAACTGAGCAAACGGGGGCAAAAGGCCTTGGTCAGGGAGGTGACCATGAACCCGATGATCACTCTGACAGAGCCCCAGAGTTCTTCTGTGGAGATGGGAGAAACTTCCAGAAGGACAACCATCTCTGCAGCACTCCACCAATCAGGCCTTTATGGTCGAGCGGCCAGACGGAAGACAATCCTCAGTAAAAGGCACATGACAGCCTGCTTGGAGTTTGCTAAAAGGCACCTAAAAGACTCTCAGAACATGAGGAACAAGATTTTCTGGTCTGATGAAACCAAGATGGAACTTTTTGGCCTGAATGTACAGCGTCACGTCTGGAGGAAACCTGGCACCATCCCTACGATGAAGCATGATGGTGGCAGCATCATGCTTTGGGAATGTTTTTCAGTGGCAGAGAGATCCTAGATGAAAACCTGCTCCAGAGCACTCAGCACCTCAGACTGAGGTCTTCCACCAGGACAACGATTCTAAGCACAAAGCCAAGACAACGAAGGAGTGGCTTCGGGACAAGTCTCTGAATGTCCTTAAGTGGCCCAGCCAGAGCTCGGACTTGAATCCGATAAAACATCTCTGGAAAGACTTGAATATAGCTGTGTGCAGCGACGCTCCCCATCCAACCGGACAGAGCTTGAGAGGATCTGCAGAGAAGAATGGGAGAAACTCCCCGAATACAGGTATGCCAAGCTTGTAGTGTCAAACCCAAGAAGAATCGAGGCTGTAATCGCTGCCAAAGGTGCGTCAACAAAGTACTGAGAAAAGGGTCTGAATACTTATTTAAATGTGATATTTCAGTTGTTTTTTTATTGATACATTTGCAAAAAAAAAATAATAACGTTTTTCTTTGTCATTATGGAGTATTGTGTGTATGTAGATTGATGAGGGAAAAAACTTATTTAATACATTTTAAATAAGGCTGTAATGTAACAAAGTGTGTGTGTGTGTGTGTGTGTGTGTGTGTGTGTGTGCGTGCGTGCGTGCGTGCGTGCGTGCGTGCGTGCGTGCGTGCGTGCGTGCGTGCGTGCGTGTGTGTGTGTGTGTGTGGTAGGCTATTGCCTACAGATGGTCTGGTCAAGTCGAGACCGATAGTTTCCTGTTGGTGAGACTGAACAATCGTGGGAAAGTCAGAAAGAAATGGGCTTCATCTTAACAGTATAAAGGGGCTTCCTCTCCTTTATATGCTCTGGTGTGAAAGAACTGAGCAGGTAAAAGCAAACAAGCACCTGGTAAGTATCCACCATATTGCTTATCACCGGTCCGGTGTTTTCAGAACAATGTACGTGAAGGACATGGGAAAAGGTGTACATGACATCCCAATACTCCAAAGGCTGTCTCCTCTCCCTTCAACTGCATCAATGATATGAAAGACCAGGATTGGTGAATGACAGGTAGACATCATCCATATTCGTGTTGGCTACTGCTTATGAAGAAGAGATGAGAGAGGAGGGCACTTGCCAGGGTGAACTGGCAAACTATGGTCCTTGTCCTTCCTCTGTTAAAACCACAAATTCCCAGTTTTTACAAAACCTTATCACTCCAAGAATATGACAATGCTGCACTTGAGAACATGCTCTATCAGTTCAACAGCTACATCCGGTGGAGAAACCTGGAACGTCACCCCACCAACATTCTGAAATGTAGCTACCACTAGTACGCTCTTTCATTTTATGGGAAAATACACAAAGTTGCTTCTAACACGGTAACGATATTACACTTTATTAACTGTCTAAGTTCAGTTTTGCGCGTTCCACCTTTATACCAGGAGTGGGAAGGGAAGCTGGTCCTAGATCTGTCCACGCAGTCCGCTCGTCACTAGTTACCACACCCACAAAGTCATAATTATGGCTAAACCCCACCTATTTCTACAAGGTAACTCTGATTTTAAACCTAACCCTAACCTTAATCCACAATTTAACCACACGGATAATCTTATCCCTAACCCCAATTTTAAATTAAGACCAAAAAGCACATTTTTGTTTTCATGAATTTTTACGATATAGACCATTTTGATTTTGTGTCTGCGGTAACTAGTAGCAACCGCAGATGGTCATAAAGCATACATTTTTCTAGCATGGAAGCCATGGAAGGAGAAAGGTCGATATAAATTTGCATACCAACTTTTGATTGGCTATAATTCTTCATACGTTTGCATGGTTGAAGATACAACGATGTAATTGGTCGACTATGTCGCGCCAAATGTCACATGGTCCTGGTTTTCGCGCGAAAAATGCACTTTCTTTCCCACAGCGTGCGTTGTATAGTCAAAAGGAGACGGGAGTGACTTTAGAACTATTTCATATATTAATATTTTAGTTTTAATCCAGTGAAAATATGGATCTTGTACAGCCGACTCAGGAGAATGCGGGACAGATGGTGAAGGACGAGTTGGCAGAGAAATGCCAGAAGCTTTTCCAGGCTTTCTTAGAAGAGTAAGTGAAATAATGACATGATGATGTTATTGTTCTTGGTACATTGTTAGCTAGCTAGCTAATAGCTATTGGATAGCTATCAAACTGTAACATATAGCTAAACGTCAATGTTATGGCTGGATTTACTTTATTAATAGTGTGCTAACTAACTATTTTAATCGTATTTTACCAAGTTTTTGGAACTGTTAAAACCTAGCTAGCTGGCTAGCTTACAAGCTAGTTGGAATTGGCTAACACGATGTGCATGTCTAACATATCCAGTCTAGCTTCATACAAGTCTTCTATAACTACAGTTATACATCAGTTATACACAACATGGGATGCATACAACTAATAACAATGTTGTATTTCTGTGTGTGTAGGTACCAGACAGCAGACGGTGAGGTGAAGTATGTCCGTGATGCTGAGGAGCTGATCAGGCCAGAGAGAAACACTCTGCTGGTCTCCTTCACTGATCTGGAAGGATTTAATCAGGAACTGGCAACCACCATCCAGGAGGAGTTCTACAGGTAGCTACAGATCTAGAATCATATTTAAATCCCTCAATCCATCAGAGGGGCACGACACTCCATAAAACTCTATCAGAGCACTTAGAACTGGAGGTCGACCGATTATGATTTTTCAACACGATAACCGATTATTGAAGGACCAAAAAAAGACGAGTATTGGACGATTTTTATATATATATTTGTAATAATGACAATTACAACAATACTGAATGAACACTTTTATTTTAACTTAATATAATACATAAATAAAATAAAATGTGTCTCAAATAAATAATGAAACATGTTCAATTTGGTTTAAATAATGCAAAAACAGTGTTGGAGAAGAAAGTAAACGTGCAATATGTGCCATGTAAAAAAGCTAATGTTTAAGTTCTTTACTCAGAACATGAGAACATATGAAAGCTGGTGATTCCTTTTAGCATGAGTCTTTAAGTTGTAGTTATAGGAATTATAGGACTATTTATCTCTATACCATTTGTATTTCATTTACCTTTGACTATTGGATGTTCTTATAGGCACTATAGTATTGCTAGCCTAATCTCGGGAGTTAATAAGCTTGAAGTCATAAACAGCGCTGTGCTTCAAGCATTGCGAAGAGCTGCTGGCAAACGCAGGAAAGTGCTGTTTGAATGAATGCTTATGAGCCTGCTGCTGCCTACCACCGCTCAGTCAGACTGCTCTATCAATATCAAATCATAGACTTAACTCTAATATAATAAACACACAGAAATACGAGCCATAGGTCATTAATATGGTCAAATCCGGAAACTATCATTTCAAAAAGAAAACGTTTATTCTCTCAGTGAAATACTGAACCGTTACGTATTTTATCAAACAGGTGGCATCCCTAAGTCTAAATACTGCTGTTACATTGCACAACCTTCAATGTTATGTCATAATCATGTAAAATTCTGGCAAATTAAGTACTGTCTTTGTTAGGAAGAAATGGTCTTTACACAGTTCGCAACGAGCCAGGCGGCCCAAACTGCTGCATATACCCTGACTCTGCTTACACAGAATGCAAGAGAAGTGACACAATTTCCCTAGTTAATATTGCCTGCTAACATGAATTTATTTTAACTAAATATGCAGGTTTAAGAAAAGATACTTGTGTATTGATTTTAAGAAAGGCATTGATGTTTATGGTTAGGTACATTGGTGCAACAACAGTGCTTTTTTGGCAAGTGTGCTTGTTAAGTCATCACCCGTTTGGCAAAGTAGGCTGTGATTCGATGATAAATTAACAGGCACCGCATTGATTATATGCAACGCAGGACAAGCTAGTTAAACTAGTAATGTCATCAACCATGTGTAGTAAACTAGTGATTATGTTATGATTGATTGTTTTTCATAAGATAAGCTTAATGCTAGCTAGCAACTTACCTTGGCTCCTTGCTGCACTCGCGTAACAGGTGGTCAGCCTGCCACGCAGTCTCCTCGTGGAGTGCAATGTAATCGGCCATAATCTGTGTCCAAAAATGACGATTACCGATTGTTATGAAAACTTGAAATCGGCCCTAATTAATCGACCATGCCGATTTGTCGACCTCTACCTAGAACCTTTGTATGTTCATGTTATTGATGATCTTAGCGTTACTATGTCCAGCTAACAAGCTCTCTATTCTTCTTTCTGCTTCTACCTCTCCTCCACTTCAGAGTGTATCCCTTCCTTTGTCGTGCGGTGAGGAACTTTGCTAGGGATCATGGGAATGTCCCAGTGAATAAGGAGTTCTACTTGGCCATTCAGGACCTGCCCACCAGACACAAGTAAGAGACACATACCTGAAGACAAATGTTTCAAGTCACACAAATGGTGTTCTGTTCTCTAAGATGTTTTGTGTGTGACCTGACAGTGTTTGTTTTGTGTTATAGGATCCGTGAGCTGTCCTCCCTGCGTATCGGCTCTCTGGTGCGGATCAGTGCACAGGTAGTGAGGACGCACCCCGTACACCCAGAACTGGTGAGTCACACACCCACACATACCCACAGCTTGTGAGTGAGGCCAAATAATGCTTCCTAAAAACTCTTGAGATGTTTGACATCTGTGTCTGATCCTCTCTGTTTTGCCTCCATCAGGTGAGCGGGACGTTCCTGTGTCTGGACTGCCAGGGGGTGTGTCCGGACGTGCCCCAGCAGTTCAAGTACGCACCGCCCACCGTCTGCAGGAACCCCGTCTGCAGCAACCGCGCTCGCTTCCACCTAGACACTCACCGCTCCAAGTTCATCGACTTCCAGAAGGTAGACGTTTACATTTTTTGTCATTTTGCAGATGCTCTTATCCAGAGCGACTTACAGCAATTAGGGTTAAGTGCCATGCTCAAGTGAACAAGGGCAGATTTTTCACCTGGTCGGCTCGGGGATTCTGTCAAATATCACCTCAACAACTTGGTCCCTTCAGAATAGTAGGAAGGCACGCGTGTGATTGTTTGTGTGTCAGTAATGTTACGTGTGTCTAAGTCTGAAACTTGTGTGTGTTATGCGTGTGTATGTCTAACCTCTGTGTGTGTGTGTAGGTGCGTATCCAGGAGACCCAGGCAGAGCTGCCCAGAGGGTCCATCCCCCGCTCTCTAGAGGTGATTCTGAGGGCTGAGGCTGTGGAGACGGCCCAGGCCGGAGACCGCTGTGATATCACTGGCTCACTGATAGTGGTTCCCGACGTCTCCCAGCTCAGCACCGCAGGTATGTACACACACACACACACACACACACTGGTATGACACGTACACAGGTCATACAGACACACAACCAGACTAATTTCCCATCTCTCTAGGTGTGCGAGCAGAGACCAGTTCCCGTGTAGGAGGGAGACAGGGTTATGAGAACGAGGGCCTTCGCGGTCTTAAAGCCCTGGGTGTCAGAGAGCTGTCCTACAGACTGGCCTTCCTCGCCTGCCATGTGGCTCCTACCAACCCCAGGGTACGACACACACACTCACCCAAACATCGAGACACACACACAAACTCTCATACTATTTCAGGCTACAAACTAGTATACATGTAATGCATGCATGTACAACATTTGTTTGAAGGGAGTTGTAATCGTGTGTGTGTGTGTAGTTCGGAGGGAAGGAGCTGCGTGATGAGGATCAGACGGCAGAGAGCATCAAGAGCCAGATGTCAGTTCAGGAGTGGGAGAAGGTGTTTGAGATGAGCCAAGACAAGAACCTCTACCACAACCTCGGCACCAGTCTGTTCCCAACTATACACGGTCAGTACTACACTGTTACTACTACTATACTACTACATCACTACCATATTACTACAACAACCTCAGCACCAGTTTGTTCCCAACTATACACGGTCAGTACTACACTGTTACTACTACTATACTACTACATCACTACCATATTACTACAACAACCTCAGCACCAGCCTGTTCCCAACTATACATGGTCAGTACTACACTGTTACTACTACCATGTTATTACCACAGCCTTTGCATGTGGTATTCTGTGTATGTGTGCAATGTGTGTATAATGTGTGTTTGTGTAGGTAACGATGAGGTGAAGCGTGGTATCCTGTTGATGTTGTTTGGGGGTGTTCCTAAGACCACCATGGAGGGAACGTCTCTCAGAGGAGATGTCAACGTCTGCATTGTCGGAGACCCCTCTACCGCCAAGAGCCAGTTCCTCAAGTAAGTCTACCTACATGTACAGTGCCTTGACTTAGGCTATTCCACATTTTGTCAATTAGGATAGTATTGTGGAGTAACTGCAATGTTGTTGATCCATCCTCAATTTTCTCCTATCACAGCCATTAAACTGTTTTAAAGCCACCATTGGTCTCATGGTGAAATCCCTGAGCGGTTTCTTTCCTCTCCAGCAACTGAGTTAGGAAGGACACCTGTAGTGACTAGGAGTATTGATACACCATCCAAAGTGTAATAACTTCACCATGCTCAAAGAGATATTTAATGTCTTCTTTTTTATTTTGATCCATCTACCAATAGCCCTTCTTTGCGAGGCATTGGAAAACCTCCCTGGTCTTTGTGGCTGAATCTGTGTTGAAATTCAATTCTTGGCTGAGGGACCTTATAGATAATTGTATGTGTGTGGTACAGAGAGGAGGTAGTCATTCAAACGTCATATTAAGCACTAGTTTTGCACTCGTTTTTTGAGTCCATGCAACTTATTATGTGACTTACTCCTGAACTTGTTTAGTCTTGCCACAGCAAAGGGGTTGAATACTTACTGACTCAAGACATTTCAGCTTTTCATTTGTGATGAGTTACATTTTTGGGGGAAAAACACAATTCCGCTTTGACAGTATGGGTATTGTGTGTAGGCCAGTGACCAAATATCTCAAGTTAAAACATTTCAAATTCAGACTGTAACACAGCAATATGTGTGAAAAGTCAAGGGGTGTGAATACTTTCTGAAGGCACTGTATGAGACTCCTCTGTCAAAAATCATTCCTCAAGTGAATCCCTCCACCCTTTAGTCTCCGCACTTATGCCTCTACTCACAATACCCATCTACCCTCACAAAACCACCGACACATCCCCATTATACCCACACTACACCCGTGCACTCTCAGCCTCCTAGCCTTACACACTGTCCCTATACCCACACTACACCTGTACACTCTGTCTCCTAGCCTTACACACTGTCCCCTATACCCACACTACACCCGTGCACTCTCAGCCTCCTAGCCTTACACACTGTCCCCTATACCCACACTACACCTGTACACTCTCAGCCTCCTAGCCTTACACACTGTCCCCTATACCCACACTACACCTGTACACTCTCAGCCTCCTAGCCTTACACCTTCCCCTATACCCACACTACACCTGTACACTCTCAGTCTCCTAGCCTTACACCTCCCCCTATACCCACACTACACCTGTACACTCTCAGCCTCCTAGCCTTATACCTCCCCCTATACCCACACTACACCTGTACACTCTGTCTCCTAGCCTTACACCTCCTCCTATACCCACACTACACCTGTACACTCTCAGTCTCCTAGCCTTACACACTGTCCCCTATACCCACACTACACCTGTACACTCTGTCTTCTAGCCTTACACCTCCCCTATACCCACACTACACCTGTACACTCTCAGCCTCCTAGCCTTACACCTCCCCTATACCCACACTACACCTGTACACTCTTGTCTCCTAGCCTTACACCTCCCCTATACCCACACTACACCTGTACACTCTGTCTCCTAGCCTTACACCTCCCCCTATACCCACACTACACCTGTACACTCTGTCTCCTAGCCTTACACACTGTCCCCTATACCCACACTACACCCGTGCACTCTCAGCCTCCTAGCCTTACACACTGTCCCCTATACCCACACTACACCTGTACACTCTCAGCCTCCTAGCCTTACACACTGTCCCCTATACCCACACTACACCTGTACACTCTCAGCCTCCTAGCCTTACACCTTCCCCTATACCCACACTACACCTGTACACTCTCAGTCTCCTAGCCTTACACCTCCCCCTATACCCACACTACACCTGTACACTCTCAGCCTCCTAGCCTTATACCTCCCCCTATACCCACACTACACCTGTACACTCTGTCTCCTAGCCTTACACCTCCTCCTATACCCACACTACACCTGTACACTCTCAGTCTCCTAGCCTTACACACTGTCCCCTATACCCACACTACACCTGTACACTCTGTCTTCTAGCCTTACACCTCCCCCTATACCCACACTACACCTGTACACTCTCAGCCTCCTAGCCTTACACCTCCCCCTATACCCACACTACACCTGTACACTCTTGTCTCCTAGCCTTACACCTCCCCCTATACCCACACTACACCTGTACACTCTGTCTCCTAGCCTTACACCTCCCCCTATACCCACACTACACCTGTACACTCTGTCTCCTAGCCTTACACACTGTCCCCTATACCCACACTACACCTGTACACTCTGTCTCCTAGCCTTACACCTCCCCTATACCCACACTACACCTGTACACTCTGTCTTCTAGCCTTACACCTCCCCCTATACCCACACTACACCTGTACACTCTGTCTTCTAGCCTTACACCTCCCCCTGTACCCACACTACACCTGTACACTCTCAGTCTCCTAGCCTTACACACTGTCCCCTATACCCACACTACACCTGTACACTCTGTCTCCTAGCCTTACACACTGTCCCCTATACCCACACTACACCTGTACACTCTCAGCCTCCTAGCCTTACACCTCCCCTATACCCACACTACACCTGTACACTCTGTCTTCTAGCCTTACACCTCCCCTATACCCACACTACACCTGTACACTCTGTCTCCTAGCCTTACACCTCCCCTATACCCACACTACACCTGTACACTCTGTCTCCTAGCCTTACACCTCCCCTATACCCACACTACACCTGTACACTCTGTCTCCTAGCCTTACACCTCCCCCTATACCCACACTACACCTGTACACTCTCAGTCTCCTAGCCTTACACCTCCCCCTATACCAACACTACACCTGTACACTCTGTCTCCTAGCCTTACACCTCCCCTATACCCACACTACACCTGTACACTCTATCTCCTAGCCTTACACCTCCCCCTATACCCACACTACACCTGTACACTCTCAGCCTCCTAGCCTTACACCTCCCCCTATACCCACACTACACCTGTACACTCTGTCTTCTAGCCTTACACCTCCCCCTATACCCACACTACACCTGTACACTCTGTCTCCTAGCCTTACACCTCCCCCTATACCCACACTACACCTGTACACTCTCAGTCTCCTAGCCTTACACACTGTCCCCTATACCCACACTACACCTGTACACTCTCAGTCTCCTAGCCTTACACCTCCCCTATACCCACACTACACCTGTACACTCTGTCTCCTAGCCTTACACACTGTCCCCTATACCCACACTACACCTGTACACTCTCAGTCTCCTAGCCTTACACACTGTCCCCTATACCCACACTACACCTGTACACTCTCAGTCTCCTAGCCTTACACACTGTCCCCTATACCCACACTACACCTGTACACTCTCAGTCTCCTAGCCTTACACACTGTCCCCTATACCCACACTACACCTGTACACTCTCAGTCTCCTAGCCTTACACACTGTCCCCTATACCCACACTACACCTGTACACTCTCAGCCTCCTAGCCTTACACCTCCCCTATACCCACACTACACCTGTACAATCTGTCTCCTAGCCTTACACACTGTCCCCTATACCCACACTACACCTGTACACTCTCAGCCTCCTAGCCTTACACCTCCCCCTATACCCACACTACACCTGTACACTCTGTCTTCTAGCCTTACACCTCCCCCTATACCCACACTACACCTGTACACTCTGTCTTCTAGCCTTACACCTCCCCCTATACCCACACTACACCTGTACACTCTCAGTCTCCTAGCCTTACACCTCCCCCTATACCCACACTACACCTGTACACTCTCAGTCTCCTAGCCTTACACACTGTCCCCTATACCCACACTACACCTGTACACTCTGTCTCCTAGCCTTACACCTCCCCCTATACCCACACTACACCTGTACACTCTCAGTCTCCTAGCCTTACACACTGTCCCCTATACCCACACTACACCTGTACACTCTCAGTCTCCTAGCCTTACACACTGTCCCCTATACCCACACTACACCTGTACACTCTGTCTCCTAGCCTTACACACTGTCCCCTATACCCACACTACACCTGTACACTCTCAGCCTCCTAGCCTTATACCTCCCCTATACCCACACTACACCTGTACACTCTGTCTCCTAGCCTTACACCTCCTATACCCACACTACACCTGTACACTCTCAGTCTCCTAGCCTTACACACTGTCCCCTATACCCACACTACACCTGTACACTCTGTCTTCTAGCCTTACACCTCCCCTATACCCACACTACACCTGTACACTCTGTCTCCTAGCCTTACACCCTCCCCCTATACCCACACTACACCTGTACACTCTTGTCTCCTAGCCTTACACCTCCCCTATACCCACACTACACCTGTACACTCTGTCTCCTAGCCTTACACCTCCCCTATACCCACACTACACCTGTACACTCTGTCTTCTAGCCTTACACCTCCCCCTATACCCACACTACACCTGTACACTCTGTCTCCTAGCCTTACACACTGTCCCCTATACCCACACTACACCTGTACACTCTGTCTCCTAGCCTTACACCTCCCCTATACCCACACTACACCTGTACACTCTGTCTTCTAGCCTTACACCTCCCCTATACCCACACTACACCTGTACACTCTGTCTTCTAGCCTTACACCTCCCCTGTACCCACACTACACCTGTACACTCTCAGTCTCCTAGCCTTACACACTGTCCCCTATACCCACACTACACCTGTACACTCTGTCTCCTAGCCTTACACACTGTCCCCTATACCCACACTACACCTGTACACTCTCAGCCTCCTAGCCTTACACCTCCCCTATACCCACACTACACCTGTACACTCTGTCTTCTAGCCTTACACCTCCCTATACCCACACTACACCTGTACACTCTGTCTCCTAGCCTTACACCTCCCCTATACCCACACTACACCTGTACACTCTCAGTCTCCTAGCCTTACACACTGTCCCCTATACCCACACTACACCTGTACACTCTCAGTCTCCTAGCCTTACACTTCCCCTATACCCACACTACACTTGTACACTCTGTCTCCTAGCCTTACACCTCCCCTATACCCACACTACACCTGTACACTCTGTCTCCTAGCCTTACACCTCCCCTATACCCACACTACACCTGTACACTCTCAGTCTCCTAGCCTTACACCTCCCCTATACCCACACTACACCTGTACACTCTGTCTCCTAGCCTTACACCTCCCCTATACCCACACTACACCTGTACACTCTATCTCCTAGCCTTACACCTCCCCTATACCCACACTACACCTGTACACTCTCAGCCTCCTAGCCTTACACACTGTCCCCTATACCCACACTACACCTGTACACTCTCAGTCTCCTAGCCTTACACCTCCCCCTATACCCACA
Organism: Oncorhynchus nerka; assembly: GCF_034236695.1. Lineage (NCBI taxonomy): Eukaryota > Metazoa > Chordata > Actinopteri > Salmoniformes > Salmonidae > Oncorhynchus > Oncorhynchus nerka. The sequence continues at coordinate 33,824,508 of NC_088424.1, forward strand.
CTACACCTGTACACTCTGTCTCCTAGCCTTACACACTGTCCCCTATACCCACACTACACCTGTACACTCTCAGTCTCCTAGCCTTACACACTGTCCCCTATACCCACACTACACCTGTACACTCTCAGTCTCCTAGCCTTACACACTGTCCCCTATACCCACACTACACCTGTACACTCTCAGTCTCCTAGCCTTACACACTGTCCCCTATACCCACACTACACCTGTACACTCTCAGTCTCCTAGCCTTACACACTGTCCCCTATACCCACACTACACCTGTACACTCTGTCTCCTAGCCTTACACACTGTCCCCTATACCCACACTACACCTGTACACTCTCAGTCTCCTAGCCTTACACACTGTCCCCTATACCCACACTACACCTGTACACTCTCAGTCTCCTAGCCTTACACACTGTCCCCTATACCCACACTACACCTGTACACTCTCAGTCTCCTAGCCTTACACACTGTCCCCTATACCCACACTACACCTGTACACTCTCAGCCTCCTAGCCTTACACCTCCCCCTATACCCACACTACACCTGTACACTCTGTCTCCTAGCCTTACACCTCCTCCTATACCCACACTACACCTGTACACTCTCAGTCTCCTAGCCTTACACACTGTCCCCTATACCCACACTACACCTGTACACTCTGTCTTCTAGCCTTACACCTCCCCCTATACCCACACTACACCTGTACACTCTCAGCCTCCTAGCCTTACACCTCCCCCTATACCCACACTACACCTGTACACTCTTGTCTCCTAGCCTTACACCTCCCCCTATACCCACACTACACCTGTACACTCTGTCTCCTAGCCTTACACCTCCCCCTATACCCACACTACACCTGTACACTCTGTCTCCTAGCCTTACACACTGTCCCCTATACCCACACTACACCCGTGCACTCTCAGCCTCCTAGCCTTACACACTGTCCCCTATACCCACACTACACCTGTACACTCTCAGCCTCCTAGCCTTACACACTGTCCCCTATACCCACACTACACCTGTACACTCTCAGCCTCCTAGCCTTACACCTTCCCCTATACCCACACTACACCTGTACACTCTCAGTCTCCTAGCCTTACACCTCCCCCTATACCCACACTACACCTGTACACTCTCAGCCTCCTAGCCTTATACCTCCCCCTATACCCACACTACACCTGTACACTCTGTCTCCTAGCCTTACACCTCCTCCTATACCCACACTACACCTGTACACTCTCAGTCTCCTAGCCTTACACACTGTCCCCTATACCCACACTACACCTGTACACTCTGTCTTCTAGCCTTACACCTCCCCCTATACCCACACTACACCTGTACACTCTCAGCCTCCTAGCCTTACACCTCCCCCTATACCCACACTACACCTGTACACTCTTGTCTCCTAGCCTTACACCTCCCCCTATACCCACACTACACCTGTACACTCTGTCTCCTAGCCTTACACCTCCCCCTATACCCACACTACACCTGTACACTCTGTCTCCTAGCCTTACACACTGTCCCCTATACCCACACTACACCTGTACACTCTGTCTCCTAGCCTTACACCTCCCCCTATACCCACACTACACCTGTACACTCTGTCTTCTAGCCTTACACCTCCCCCTATACCCACACTACACCTGTACACTCTGTCTTCTAGCCTTACACCTCCCCCTGTACCCACACTACACCTGTACACTCTCAGTCTCCTAGCCTTACACACTGTCCCCTATACCCACACTACACCTGTACACTCTGTCTCCTAGCCTTACACACTGTCCCCTATACCCACACTACACCTGTACACTCTCAGCCTCCTAGCCTTACACCTCCCCCTATACCCACACTACACCTGTACACTCTGTCTTCTAGCCTTACACCTCCCCCTATACCCACACTACACCTGTACACTCTGTCTCCTAGCCTTACACCTCCCCCTATACCCACACTACACCTGTACACTCTGTCTCCTAGCCTTACACCTCCCCCTATACCCACACTACACCTGTACACTCTGTCTCCTAGCCTTACACCTCCCCCTATACCCACACTACACCTGTACACTCTCAGTCTCCTAGCCTTACACCTCCCCCTATACCAACACTACACCTGTACACTCTGTCTCCTAGCCTTACACCTCCCCTATACCCACACTACACCTGTACACTCTATCTCCTAGCCTTACACCTCCCCCTATACCCACACTACACCTGTACACTCTCAGCCTCCTAGCCTTACACCTCCCCCTATACCCACACTACACCTGTACACTCTGTCTTCTAGCCTTACACCTCCCCCTATACCCACACTACACCTGTACACTCTGTCTCCTAGCCTTACACCTCCCCCTATACCCACACTACACCTGTACACTCTCAGTCTCCTAGCCTTACACACTGTCCCCTATACCCACACTACACCTGTACACTCTCAGTCTCCTAGCCTTACACCTCCCCCTATACCCACACTACACCTGTACACTCTGTCTCCTAGCCTTACACACTGTCCCCTATACCCACACTACACCTGTACACTCTCAGTCTCCTAGCCTTACACACTGTCCCCTATACCCACACTACACCTGTACACTCTCAGTCTCCTAGCCTTACACACTGTCCCCTATACCCACACTACACCTGTACACTCTCAGTCTCCTAGCCTTACACACTGTCCCCTATACCCACACTACACCTGTACACTCTCAGTCTCCTAGCCTTACACACTGTCCCCTATACCCACACTACACCTGTACACTCTCAGCCTCCTAGCCTTACACCTCCCCTATACCCACACTACACCTGTACAATCTGTCTCCTAGCCTTACACACTGTCCCCTATACCCACACTACACCTGTACACTCTCAGCCTCCTAGCCTTACACCTCCCCTATACCCACACTACACCTGTACACTCTGTCTTCTAGCCTTACACCTCCCCCTATACCCACACTACACCTGTACACTCTGTCTTCTAGCCTTACACCTCCCCCTATACCCACACTACACCTGTACACTCTCAGTCTCCTAGCCTTACACCTCCCCCTATACCCACACTACACCTGTACACTCTCAGTCTCCTAGCCTTACACACTGTCCCCTATACCCACACTACACCTGTACACTCTGTCTCCTAGCCTTACACCTCCCCCTATACCCACACTACACCTGTACACTCTCAGTCTCCTAGCCTTACACACTGTCCCCTATACCCACACTACACCTGTACACTCTCAGTCTCCTAGCCTTACACACTGTCCCCTATACCCACACTACACCTGTACACTCTGTCTCCTAGCCTTACACACTGTCCCCTATACCCACACTACACCTGTACACTCTCAGCCTCCTAGCCTTATACCTCCCCCTATACCCACACTACACCTGTACACTCTGTCTCCTAGCCTTACACCTCCTCCTATACCCACACTACACCTGTACACTCTCAGTCTCCTAGCCTTACACACTGTCCCCTATACCCACACTACACCTGTACACTCTGTCTTCTAGCCTTACACCTCCCCCTATACCCACACTACACCTGTACACTCTGTCTCCTAGCCTTACACCTCCCCCTATACCCACACTACACCTGTACACTCTTGTCTCCTAGCCTTACACCTCCCCCTATACCCACACTACACCTGTACACTCTGTCTCCTAGCCTTACACCTCCCCCTATACCCACACTACACCTGTACACTCTGTCTTCTAGCCTTACACCTCCCCCTATACCCACACTACACCTGTACACTCTGTCTCCTAGCCTTACACACTGTCCCCTATACCCACACTACACCTGTACACTCTGTCTCCTAGCCTTACACCTCCCCCTATACCCACACTACACCTGTACACTCTGTCTTCTAGCCTTACACCTCCCCCTATACCCACACTACACCTGTACACTCTGTCTTCTAGCCTTACACCTCCCCCTGTACCCACACTACACCTGTACACTCTCAGTCTCCTAGCCTTACACACTGTCCCCTATACCCACACTACACCTGTACACTCTGTCTCCTAGCCTTACACACTGTCCCCTATACCCACACTACACCTGTACACTCTCAGCCTCCTAGCCTTACACCCCCCTATACCCACACTACACCTGTACACTCTGTCTTCTAGCCTTACACCTCCCCCTATACCCACACTACACCTGTACACTCTGTCTCCTAGCCTTACACCTCCCCCTATACCCACACTACACCTGTACACTCTCAGTCTCCTAGCCTTACACACTGTCCCCTATACCCACACTACACCTGTACACTCTCAGTCTCCTAGCCTTACACTTCCCCCTATACCCACACTACACTTGTACACTCTGTCTCCTAGCCTTACACCTCCCCCTATACCCACACTACACCTGTACACTCTGTCTCCTAGCCTTACACCTCCCCCTATACCCACACTACACCTGTACACTCTCAGTCTCCTAGCCTTACACCTCCCCCTATACCCACACTACACCTGTACACTCTGTCTCCTAGCCTTACACCTCCCCTATACCCACACTACACCTGTACACTCTATCTCCTAGCCTTACACCTCCCCCTATACCCACACTACACCTGTACACTCTCAGCCTCCTAGCCTTACACACTGTCCCCTATACCCACACTACACCTGTACACTCTCAGTCTCCTAGCCTTACACCTCCCCCTATACCCACACTACACCTGTACACTCTGTCTCCTAGCCTTACACACTGTCCCCTATACCCACACTACACCTGTACACTCTCAGTCTCCTAGCCTTACACACTGTCCCCTATACCCACACTACACCTGTACACTCTCAGTCTCCTAGCCTTACACACTGTCCCCTATACCCACACTACACCTGTACACTCTCAGTCTCCTAGCCTTACACACTGTCCCCTATACCCACACTACACCTGTACACTCTCAGTCTCCTAGCCTTACACACTGTCCCCTATACCCACACTACACCTGTACACTCTCAGCCTCCTAGCCTTACACCTCCCCCTATACCCACACTACACCTGTACAATCTGTCTCCTAGCCTTACACACTGTCCCCTATACCCACACTACACCTGTACACTCTCAGCCTCCTAGCCTTACACCTCCCCCTATACCCACACTACACCTGTACACTCTGTCTTCTAGCCTTACACCTCCCCCTATACCCACACTACACCTGTACACTCTGTCTTCTAGCCTTACACCTCCCCCTGTACCCACACTACACCTGTACACTCTCAGTCTCCTAGCCTTACACACTGTCCCCTATACCCACACTACACCTGTACACTCTGTCTCCTAGCCTTACACACTGTCCCCTATACCCACACTACACCTGTACACTCTCAGCCTCCTAGCCTTACACCTCCCCCTATACCCACACTACACCTGTACACTCTGTCTTCTAGCCTTACACCTCCCCCTATACCCACACTACACCTGTACACTCTGTCTCCTAGCCTTACACCTCCCCCTATACCCACACTACACCTGTACACTCTCAGTCTCCTAGCCTTACACACTGTCCCCTATACCCACACTACACCTGTACACTCTCAGTCTCCTAGCCTTACACTTCCCCCTATACCCACACTACACTTGTACACTCTGTCTCCTAGCCTTACACCTCCCCCTATACCCACACTACACCTGTACACTCTGTCTCCTAGCCTTACACCTCCCCTATACCCACACTACACCTGTACACTCTCAGTCTCCTAGCCTTACACCTCCCCTATACCCACACTACACCTGTACACTCTGTCTCCTAGCCTTACACCTCCCCTATACCCACACTACACCTGTACACTCTATCTCCTAGCCTTACACCTCCCCTATACCCACACTACACCTGTACACTCTCAGCCTCCTAGCCTTACACACTGTCCCCTATACCCACACTACACCTGTACACTCTCAGTCTCCTAGCCTTACACCTCCCCCTATACCCACACTACACCTGTACACTCTGTCTCCTAGCCTTACACACTGTCCCCTATACCCACACTACACCTGTACACTCTCAGTCTCCTAGCCTTACACACTGTCCCCTATACCCACACTACACCTGTACACTCTCAGTCTCCTAGCCTTACACACTGTCCCCTATACCCACACTACACCTGTACACTCTCAGTCTCCTAGCCTTACACACTGTCCCCTATACCCACACTACACCTGTACACTCTCAGTCTCCTAGCCTTACACACTGTCCCCTATACCCACACTACACCTGTACACTCTCAGCCTCCTAGCCTTACACCTCCCCCTATACCCACACTACACCTGTACAATCTGTCTCCTAGCCTTACACACTGTCCCCTATACCCACACTACACCTGTACACTCTCAGCCTCCTAGCCTTACACCTCCCCCTATACCCACACTACACCTGTACACTCTGTCTTCTAGCCTTACACCTCCCCCTATACCCACACTACACCTGTACACTCTGTCTTCTAGCCTTACACCTCCCCCTATACCCACACTACACCTGTACACTCTCAGTCTCCTAGCCTTACACCTCCCCCTATACCCACACTACACCTGTACACTCTCAGTCTCCTAGCCTTACACACTGTCCCCTATACCCACACTACACCTGTACACTCTGTCTCCTAGCCTTACACCTCCCCCTATACCCACACTACACCTGTACACTCTCAGTCTCCTAGCCTTACACACTGTCCCCTATACCCACACTACACCTGTACACTCTCAGTCTCCTAGCCTTACACACTGTCCCCTATACCCACACTACACCTGTACACTCTGTCTCCTAGCCTTACACACTGTCCCCTATACCCACACTACACCTGTACACTCTCAGCCTCCTAGCCTTACACCTCCCCCTATACCCACACTACACCTGTACACTCTCAGCCTCCTAGCCTTATACCTCCCCCTATACCCACACTACACCTGTACACTCTGTCTCCTAGCCTTACATACTGTCCCCTATACCCACACTACACCTGTACACTCTGTCTCCTAGCCTTACACCTCCCCCTATACCCACACTACACCTGTACACTCTCAGTCTCCTAGCCTTACACCTCCCCTATACCCACACTACACCTGTACACTCTCAGCCTCCTAGCCTTACACCTCCCCCTATACCCACACTACACCTGTACACTCTCAGTCTCCTAGCCTTACACCTCCCCCTATACCCACACTACACCTGTACACTCTCAGCCTCCTAGCCTTACACCTCCCCCTATACCCACACTACACCTGTACACTCTCAGCCTCCTAGCCTTACACCTCCCCCTATACCCACACTACACCTGTACACTCTCAGCCTCCTAGCCTTACACCTCCCCCTATACCCACACTACACCTGTACACTCTCAGTCTCCTAGCCTTACACACTGTCCCCTATACCCACACTACACCTGTACACTCTGTCTCCTAGCCTTACACACTGTCCCCTATACCCACACTACACCTGTACACTCTCAGTCTCCTAGCCTTACACACTGTCCCCTATACCCACACTACACCTGTACACTCTGCCTTCTAGCCTTACACCTCCCCCTATACCCACACTACACCTGTACACTCTGTCTCCTAGCCTTACACCTCCCCCTATACCCACACTACACCTGTGCACTCTGTCTTCTAGCCTTACACCTCCCCCTATACCCACACTACACCTGTACACTCTCAGCCTCCTAGCCTTACACCTCCCCCTATACCCACACTACACCTGTACACTCTCAGTCTCCTAGCCTTACACCTCCCCCTATACCCACACTACACCTGTACACTCTCAGTCTCCTAGCCTTACACCTCCCCCTATACCCACACTACACCTGTACACTCTGTCTTCTAGCCTTACACCTCCCCCTATACCCACACTACACCTGTACACTCTCAGCCTCCTAGTCTTACACCTCCCCCTATACCCACACTACACCTGTACACTCTCAGTCTCCTAGCCTTACACACTGTCCCCTATACCCACACTACACCTGTACACTCTCAGCCTCCTAGCCTTACACCTCCCCCTATACCCACACTACACCTGTACACTCTCAGTCTCCTAGCCTTACACCTCCCCCTATACCCACACTACACCTGTACACTCTGTCTCCTAGCCTTACACACTGTCCCCTATACCCACACTACACCTGTACACTCTGTCTCCTAGCCTTACACACTGTCCCCTATACCCACACTACACCTGTACACTCTGTCTCCTAGCCTTACACACTGTCCCCTATACCCACACTACACCTGTACACTCTGTCTTCTAGCCTTACACCTCCCCCTATACCCACACTACACCTGTACACTCTCAGTCTCCTAGCCTTACACACTGTCCCCTATACCCACACTACACCTGTACACTCTGTCTTCTAGCCTTACACCTCCCCCTATACCCACACTACACCTGTACACTCTCAGCCTCCTAGCCTTACACCTCCCCCTATACCCACACTACACCTGTACACTCTGTCTCCTAGCCTTACACCTCCCCCTATACCCACACTACACCTGTACACTCTCAGCCTCCTAGCCTTACACCTCCCCCTATACCCACACTACACCTGTACACTCTGTCTCCTAGCCTTACACACTGTCCCCTATACCCACACTACACCTGTACACTCTGTCTCCTAGCCTTACACACTGTCCCCTATACCCACACTACACCTGTACACTCTGTCTCCTAGCCTTACACACTGTCCCCTATACCCACACTACACCTGTACACTCTCAGTCTCCTAGCCTTACACACTGTCCCCTATACCCACACTACACCTGTACACTCTGTCTTCTAGCCTTACACCTCCCCCTATACCCACACTACACCTGTACACTCTGTCTTCTAGCCTTACACACTGTCCCCTATACCCACACTACACCTGTACACTCTCAGTCTCCTAGCCTTACACACTGTCCCCTATACCCACACTACACCTGTACACTCTCAGTCTCCTAGGCTTACACACTGTCCCCTATACCCACACTACACCT